>NW_024582388.1:344225-379002 GCF_018398535.1 Haplochromis burtoni | reverse complement strand
GGGGGGATCTCGGTCCCAGTCACATGGGACCAAGTAATACATTAACGTAGATAAGATGGTGAAAGCTGTTTCGCCTCAAATTAAAATCAGTGGGTGGATGATGACATGGAATTTGCCAGGGGTTTACGAGAGGCAATTAATTTTTGTAGGGAGGTGGGAGGGCTGGTGGAGAGGAGGGGCACTGCAGCTCACGAGCAGTTGTGTTATTCCTTTCTTTGAAGCTAGTGATTTTTATTAATCACTCAACAGTTGCCTCACTTGAGTGCATGGCTGGGCATTAGATATAAATATTTACTTTTTCAAAGCAGAGCCAAACTTGTCTTGCTTAGTAATGGATTTGATCTCCTGCTGTGACGGTTCACCGAACGACTCAACTTTTCCCGAAACATACCGACTGTAAACCAGGTTTGTTGCCATCAAATTTGCTACTCAGGTCCCACATCATGGTGTGAAATTCAAATGAGCTAACTGTGATTTGTTTTCTTTTGTTATTGTTTTTTTTACAGTGGTCACTGCAAAACAAAAGTATGAGCAGTCACAAGTAGGCACTTTTCAAAATGGTGGACAAGAAAAAGGCAGAACAGAATTGGGAAAGCAGTGGAAAAGGATGAAGAGTAAACACAAAAAAAGGCAATAGGGTAAGAAGAATATGCAATAAAAAGCTGCGTGGATGAAAAAGCAGGAAAATTGGGTAAACAGTAAAAAAAAACAAAGAAGAAGAATGAAAGATGGGAGGGGCATGAAGAAAAAAACAGTTAAGAAAATTGGTAAGTGGCTTTTTGCTTTTTGAACTTTTCTCCACCCGGAGAACTTGGGTTGAGAAAACAATCTGACCTTTCGGTTTCAAAGAGTAGCGGGCTGGTTTAAAACTATCATGTTCCTTCCTTGATTTCCTGACATTTTGAAAAAATAATTTTTTTCTACATGACACTGCTATTATTAGATGGAGTCAGCTTGGACAACTCAGAGCTACAGTTTGTTTCACTGAGACCGTGGAGCTGTCCAAGGTGCTGAAGCACACTTCCAGGCCAGTCTGTGTAATACGATACATCTGCTCTCTCTGTTTTCAATCTCTCTGCTCTTTTCTCTCTCAGGCCAAAACTGAAGTGGATTAAAAGGAAATGACATAACTGAAAAAGCTCACAGCCTGCTAACATTAACTAAAAACCAACATTATCATGGCCCGTGTTGATGAGCACGCTGTGACTTACAAACTACCAGAATCCTCAGTGTCCTATCGGTTTTATTTCCTCAGTGGAAACAACAACATGGACTTCAAGTTAAATGAGACATCAACTCCTCGTCTACACAGAAGGCTCCTAATAAACCCAGTCCACTGGGAAAGGTTTACTATTATTAAACAGCATAGATGCAATTAAAAGGAGTCCATTTGAGTTACATTTTATGTTTATACTCCAACGACTAAACAGCAACTATTATTAAATGGGCACAGTAAAAGCATATCTGACTGCATACATTTGTTAGATGAATAAAACATCGTGATCTTTGAGAATCCACCGTTCTGGATGTAGCAGAGGATGCTTCTATCATTATTTTGACAGTATTGCTGGTATCACAAAATACTGCAAAAACCCAGAGTTGTTCCTGTATGTGTACGTATACATATTAATTCAGCGGGTGTAAGTTTTATATCTTCATATATATTTATAAATATACAAAGCACCTTGAGGCGACTGCGGTTGTGATTTGGTAACATATAAATAAAACTGAAATGAATTGGTTATCAAAAATCTACGTCATAACTAATCGCTCAACTAAAGCAAGTGCAATTATTTCCTAATCCCAACTGCATCTGAGTAAAACCATTGCTTGTAATTAGAGGAATTAGAGTGTTTAGTCAGTATGGTCTGACTCAGCCCAATTCTCTTTGTCTGGAACATCCCTGGTGTTACTTTTAGAAGAAGAAAGAGCAACATCATGGTGTATTTTGGTAGCAGGAGCACCAAACCAGAAAATTCCCCCAAAACTTTGGACCTACTTAACCTAAGGCAGCTTCTAACTGACACTAGATCACAGATGCTGACCAAGGATTTTATTGGTATACATGTCCAAAAGTTAGAGTGTAAACTTTGCAAATCACAGTTCGACAACATGGCATTGGCATATCACCTAAAAACTGCAGTCTTACTTGTCTACATTCATCAGTTTAATGCTTCAGACCTTGAATGGGAAGATTTCTTTAACATATTTTTTTTCCCACCATGTTTGGTCTAAAAATGATTTCATAACAGGCACCCCATAGTCTACTGTTGCTCATTTAAACCCACCAACCTATCACCTCTCCCTCAGGATGAATTCATTTGTTGAAGAGTAGGTAATGATTTTTATCCACGGTTTGTCAAAGTCATCAAATATCCTCTGTTTTCCTTCCTGATTTTAAGATTGGGTTAAAAACAATAATACTTTTTGACTCCTTATAGACTTCTTTTGGAAAAGGAAAATTGTTATTAGTGAATTTAGAATTTAACAATTTAAAGGTTTAAATTAATTTTATGGGGATGAGGGTCTCTTGTTCTAAAAAGAAAAAGCACCATATTATATGTATGAAATGTTGTGATGAAAAAGTCCACTTACACTTTTTGAATTTGCTCTGAAGAGGCTTTTAAAATTTGCATTCATCTCCATCACCTACACAAAATTAATCATCATAGACACATTAGAGTCACTTAGTCTGTCTCCTTGGTTCCCTCTCATCGTTTTATACATTTGTTGCTATGATTTAACAATTTCAGCAATCATCCTGACCAGACTGTGGCCCACACACTGACTGAATGCTTGACAAACACTTTATTTCATGCCACTCTCCAGCGGTGACACCTCTGCAGATATGGATTCATCTCACGGAGATAAAGTAAACGTACCTGCAGAAGTTCAGACCTTGTTGTCAAAACTCAAATCTATTTTCATCTGTATGTGACCTAAGCTTTTTATATGCATTATATACTGTGGGTGCGTTTGCCAAACGTTTTAGCTTGGCTGTACGCTTGTGTAAAACAACAGAGACACTCTGCAGCAGCAAAGGGCTGCAGAGGGAGTCATCTCTCCTGAACACAACTCTGGTGCAACTCTCTGGGGTAATTAGTATCTTTGTGCCTATTGAACACATCAAAAAGGCCGCTCTTTCACATCTTGCCGGCAGCCTCATATTGCACGGAGAGAGAGGAGAGAGAGGTGGAGGCAGGGTGGGGGAGTTGGGATGAGGAGGTGGTGGTGCCGTGGGTGGTGGGTTGTTGAAGTGAGTAGGTATGTATCGCAATTATGATGGCGCTTGGCAGAAAGCGACCGAGGTTCAATAGAGATTTTCATCTGCTGTATTGAAGAGGGAAATAAGACTGCTTATAGAAACTGTGGGTGTAATGAGATGTGCAAAAACAAAAAAAAAGACAAGAAGAAAGATGAGAGAGAGATACAAGAGGATAAAAGTGTGTGTGTGTGTGTGTGTGTGTGTGTGTGTGTGTGTGTGTGTGTGTGTGTGTGTGTGTGTGTGAGAGAGAGGGGAAATTATCAGTACGGAATATAAAATTAAGTAGTTTGTAGTAGTTTGAGTTTAAAAGACTGGTTAAAATGGTAAACCAAGTGGGAGGCAAGATGATAAAAATGGAAGATAAAAAACATCCTATTAATAGAATAATTAGAACAGAACAGAAATTTACTCTAAATATTATTTTGTAAACTCCTTCTCGGGGAAATTAACCTACTTTGATAATCCGACTGAATCCGACTGAAGTTTTCATTGTTTTCTCTGAACGATCAATATTAGACATCTTATTTGGGTCACTGACGTCATTTTCACTTGGCACAGGAGCTGCAGTGTTGGTTCCTAGAATTAATTTAATTGAACATTTTGACGATAGCCAAACATAAGATTATTATTTTAAAAGCAACTTACAGAAATAAGTTGCAACAATCTCATTTTGTTCGTTATTTTGATGCATTTTTCATTCACATTCGTAGAAACACGAACACCAAAAAGCACAACACAGGCTCTGCTGGATGAAAAGCTAAACCACTCGAGATGTGGGCACATTTAGTTTAACCAAGGGATCCATTGCCTAGTGTTATTCTTCTCTATTTTCTTTTCTTTTAAAAATAAACTGATTTCATCAGCTCTGGGTGTGTAATATAGGGTGCACGTGTGTTGGTGTTATAAAGAAAGGTACTCTATTTAAAATAAAGGTAAATTATGAACTTTACAGAAAACAAAACAAAAAAATCTGTTACATTAATGTACTTTTTTTCTTTACTAATAAGGATTAGGAATACTATAACAAATTGAGGTAACTACAATCTCTATTTCTAAAAATGATAGCTCTATTACCCAGCAGTGCCAATTAGTTAAAAACTGTAGTGGACTAAAGTTTGTTCGTCATTTGAAAATTTCATTCAGATCCAGTATTTTTATTTTCACATGAAATATGTTTGCAGGGCTGTTAGTGGTGAAAAAGTGAGCTGCTTTCGACATATTTCACATTGTATTGTGTGATGATTACATCAAAACTGCTCAGCTGGAAACTCACCAGGATCATGTGACCAGTTGAGATGTCCATATTTGAGTGGGCGGGCTCTTCGCTCCAGGAGGAAATGCTGCTCCGTGCCGAGGGACTGACGGCTTGACCGCCATCACTGAACTGAGAAGAGACGCTGTTGATCCTGGAGGAGATGGGCTCCGGACGCTCGGCTGGGGGCTTGACTGCCATGCGTTGCCGACACAGCTCCTACGGGAAGGAAGGCGCTACAGATTAGTTACTGCCGTCACGTAGGTGGAGCCTAGTAGTATTTTACTCATGCATGACTTACGACACTGTTTGAAATATCTTAACACTACTGATATAATTAGAACTAACAGCAGATAATGTTGCCTTGCTGTAGCATGCTACCTTCAAAGGGAAGTGAATAAATACACCTGACAGTTTGTAAACGGTAAAATAAAAACCCCACTAAAACATGGAGACAGACTGAGAGCTTGCTTTTGCTGCAGTTGCATCTGATGAGGTTGTTTCTCTTTGATGAACAGTAATGGTGGTAGCTGAGTTTAATGTTTTCGTAAGCTGCTGTGTTGCAGTTGTGGTCACTATTATTATCAGAATCTTAGCAAGCTTTTGAACCGACCTTTATTTGACACATGTCAAATAAAGTTGTGGCTGGTTAACACTCATTGGTTTCTTCATTATTGCTGCCTAGGGACTAATTATTAGAGCAACAGCTAATAGTACAGTACACACCATGGTTGGTTTTTAAAATAACTGAACAGTAAAATCAACTAAGCAAGTGAAGAATTAATCACTCTGATCTTATTTCAAAGAGGTTTATTTATTATGTGGCAGAGACAGCTACTGATTAATCTCTGGCTCCTGTCTCCCTCCCTTCACCCTCAACCGGCCAGGGCAGATGGCCCCGCCCCTCCCTGAGCCTGGTTCTGCTGGAGATTTCTTCCTGTTAAAGGGTTTTTTTTCTTCTCACTGTTGCCATAGTGCTTGCTCATAGAGGCTTGTCTGATTGTTGGGGTTTCCCTGTATTATGTTAGGGTCTTTCCCATACAATATTAAGCATCTTGAGGTGACTATTGTTGTCATTTGGTGTTATAAAAATAACACTGGAATGAACTGAATTTAGCATGTTAACAAGTTAACACTGGCTGGTACCCTTTTGTACCATGTCTGTCTTCCCTCAGTTCAGAGGAAAAATTAACCCTGGCGAAATAGTGTATCACTTTTGTAAAGTGATTGATTGTGATGGAAAAACCAGACAGCTGAAGAATAACACAGTACATCCCAGAAAGGCTGAAGCTCTTGGCAAGCAACAACTGTAGCACAAAATGGATATGATGGAGAAATGGACTAACGTCAGCACTGCCTAAAACTAGAGTAGCTGCAAAACACCAGCAACCCCATATACATATGTAATTCACATTTAAAAAGCAGTGTTTTAGGTCACATGGTCATCACTTGAAGTCAGTCATAAGTTCTCAGAATCAAAGTTGACAGTCCAAACTTTTGCCAGCGGAACAATGAAGTTTATTTAATGACTTGAGGGTTCCGTACATATGAGTGTAACATTCCTGAGCTCATTAAGAACCGTTAGTTTCATCGTGTTAATTAGCATTTCCTTCCAAAAAAATCCTGCCTTCTTTATAATGTGTATTTGTGAGTGTTCTTATTATTTCTCTTTTTGTCCTCTAAAATCTAAAAGGCTTAAAATCATAAAAATGAAAAAGGGCCACTGTGGGCATAATGAGTGAATGTGAGTAAAGAGTGGATTCAAGCAACAGAAAATGGGATTTGCTATTAAAATTGGGCTTAGTGTATTTTGACCTTCATAAACAACTTTCAGTGACAACTTTTGTAGTCATGCTCCTGTAAATCACAAGTTAGTAAAAAACCAAACAAAACACACAAAAAAACAGCAAACTCACAACAAAAAGAATAAAACTAAAAGACATTTTGAACAAAACTGAAATCCTTCCGACTGGCTGTAAACACCTGGGCAGGAATGGTGAAAGAACCAGACACTTAACAACCAACTGCTGAATGCTGGCCATCTTCCAGGATGTTGGTGGAAAAACAGCATGCATGCTCAGCAAGCTTCCCCTGAATACATTTAAAAAAAACTTTATAAAAAGGTTTTGGCAAACTATGCCGCTCAGTTTCTTAGCAGCAAGTATAATATCTTCATACGCCTGAGCAAACTGTCATTTTCGGTCTGCTGGATACGTGACCACAATGAAATATTGACACCACATCGAACTTTCAGTCTGCGTCTTCTCTACACAACTCCCAGTAGGACCTTTAGTGAGCTGTAAGGAATGACTGTGCCACTTGATACAAGAGGAAGGAAAAACACACAGTTTTTGATAATCCAGAACAAAGATGTGCAGAACTTAAACCCTCATGTTACAGTTAAAACTATCTGTGACCTTATCTGACATGTTTAAATGCTACTGATTATTTTTTGCATATAATGTTTCGATCTAATTTCCTCAGTTTTGTTTTGAACATACATCAAAAAACTATCAACGCAGCACTTCATGTGTGGATGTAAAGAAACTCAAAGACAAAAGTTTAAGACTGTGAAGCTAAAGATTTAAAGATGTTGCTATACGGTAAAATAGCATTGTGGTATTCTGCGATAACCATCACGTGTAACACAATTGGCTGTTTTTTGAAATATCTTTAAAGGTGAACTTTTTCATTTTTTCAAATGGCATTTAAGTTAGCAATATTGAGAATGATGAAGGTGGTTGCCTTTTCTACTCTTTCAATAAATTTTATAAAATAAGATTATATTTTGATTTCTCAGAATGGGCAACATTTTTAAAAAAATCGTAGTGTTTTTGGAGGGCATATTCCTTTAAAAAAAGAGAAAAAAGATACATGTGCTAATTTAGTGTTCAACCCTTTATTTGACTGGGTTTTTAGGCCAAGCAGAGGGGTATACTCGACATTAAAATAGCGTGCACTGTTTTAATGCGTTTACAGTGTTGGATGACTTGTTTTACTGAAAAATGATGAGAAACAGTCTTTAGAATACATTTTCCTTGGTTTTAGCGTTGTGTCAGAAGTGTTTTCCAATCAGCAACATGCTTAAACTCTGCTGTGCTTTTTCTCATTTTCTGTAACATGTATCCTGTTTCAGAGATGGACTCTACCAAAGATTGAAATAAGGTCAACATGTGTGGAAGTACACCCTGTTATTAAAAGCTCACCCTTCAGAAAGCTCTTCTCTGATTTCTAAGGACATATCCTTAATAAAGTTATTTCAGGAACACAACTCTGTCTGGTCTGCCCACCTGCTCATTCTTTGGGATGGGCGGCCAATCAGAAGAAAATTGGCTAAAAAAGACAGTAATCTCTTGATTTAAATAGTGGGCTTCAGAGAAATAAGGATTGTATAAGATAGTCTCAGTATTGAGAAATTTAGACCCAGCCATGCAAAAAAGGCTGTGTAGCTCACCTGCCACAGATGTAACATTTGCCTGGCTCATGAGATGGTTCAACACACAACAGGTTATATTCAAATAAATCTCTTTCAAATTGAATGCAGCTTGGAGACGGGCCTTGGGGGAATCTTTGTTTCTGTTTGCCCAATTGGCTGATTTGGTTGTGGGTGTATAATTGCTTTGTTTTTATTGTCTTCCTGTCTCATACCCAACCTCTTTGAATGCTGTAACTTGAATCTTTCCTTAAGTCAGACAACCTGTTAGTCTAACAATAGCTGAAGTTTTGCTGTCATTTTGAACCTGCCGAGGTTTATAGGTAGTACAGAAATAAGCCTTCTGCATTGGAAATTAAGCAGGCTTTCAAATAAACCCGGTTAATAAAATCTAAATAATAAATAAATAAAATCATCTAATAATTGAGTAAATTTGTAAAGGAACAGTTACCTGGCACATCCTTTGCTTTGTACTATTTTAAGCCATACATCACCTGCACGAGCCTACAAGGACAGTGACTACAACAGGAGACCTGGACCAAAACTCTGTGGGTATCTGTGTTTCTTAATGAGAGAGATGCAGATGATTAACTGACCCCGTGTTTGATTGACGGTGGACGTAATGTGAGCCGGCCTTCATTAGTCCGTATCTGATCTGTCTGATGTTCTCGTAGGTCGGCACGCTGACAATGATCTATGGGCTCGGACACAGTCTCATAAATGTGTGCAGATTATTAAAGTGCTTCGATGCCTGGCCCGGGGATTCTGACGGCGCTGCGGGCGGTGGTGGGGAAACATAAACACGCTTGGATTTAAAAGAAGTGCGTACTAGAAGCTGTTAGAGGAAGCACTGACCTACAGTTAAGTAAAGTCTCAAGTGCTGCTTTTATTTTTAGACTTGCAGTGTCAGTGTTTTGCAGCAGCCTTGTTTTTAGCACGTTTTAGGTTTAGTATGTAAGTATTTAGCATCTAAGTTTGTTGTTTTTAAGTTGAAGGCAGCTTTTGGGTTAGGGTTTAAAACTATTTTGAGTGGTCCTGATGACATTTTATATATTAAATAATTAAATTGTCAATAAAAAAAGATCAACAGCCCTTTCACATGTCATTATTAAAACTGGTCACAATAAGGGCATCCCAGCGTCAGTTATCATTGTTTTACATAAGCATAACTGACGTTGGCATCCATTCCCATGTGGATTTTTACTTTCCAGTGTATGTAGAAATATTTCTCAGGGTTCCTGAGTCAATGGAGAACACTGAGAAGTAATTCTGGAGAGTTTTACAGTATTACTCTTATTTATTCAAATGTTTGATTTATGGATGGAGGCTAAGTGGATTTATCAGATTTAGCCGTGTGTCTCTGGTTACAGATCTGCAGTGCTGTTAGTTCAGGGTTGTAAATCATCTTATCTCGTAATAACACCGCTTTAATCGATATTCTGTATCAAATGATTAATGTATTAAATAGTTAGCTGTGTGATAACTGCATTATTGTATGATGAGGTGTCCCATTACGACCTTGACTGACCCTGTTGGAGATGTTTTTGGCATGACTAACTTTCCTGATGTGTTCTGAGTAGTTGGAGGTATAGACCACACTAAAGGCTGCACGTCCCTTTATGAATGATGCTCACTAGTGTTAAGGACAGGATATATTTTATTGTTTTAACATTTAAATGCGAAAAAGTAAAATGGCCTGTATTTGTATGGCACTTTACTAGTCCCTAAGGACCCCAAAGCGCTTTACACAACCAGTCACCCACACATTCACACACTGGTGATGGCAAGCTACATTGTAGCCACAGCCACCCTGGGGCAAGGCTGCCAAACACTGGCGCCACCGGGCCATCTGACCACCACCAGTAGGCAACGGGTGAAGTGTCTTGCCCAAGGACACAACGACTGTCCAAGCCGGGGCTCGAACCGGCAACCTTCCGATTAAGGCGAACTCCCAACTCTTGAGCCACGATCGCCCCGTGAAGTATTGAGAAAGACACACAGACTGTTGTCACAGCTCACACAGGGGGTTTTATGGCACCACACAAACTACCCAATGTCAAATCTTTAATAAAAGACCAAAATAGGCCCCATAAATATCCTTCTGGCTGCTAACTACACCAGTTTGCCCGATTTCCTGTTTTTGCTACATCCTCTGAGCTCCATTTTTTGTGTTCAATCGGCTCAATCACACCAAATTGTGGGCGTTTTGTCACACATGATCAACAGCATTCATACTGGAACAACTGCACACGGTGAACTTTGCAGCTGCAGCAAATTTTTTTATGATGTAATTAAAACTGCCTCAAAATGGCTTCCCTCCGAGAGCCAATTAGAGCTTAAAAAAAAAAAAGCAAATAAAATAATGTGAAGGAAGAATATAACTCGGGACAGGTTTAGAGTGTGAACAGTGCAGATTTACAGTGCCAACACCTCCCCCATCCCGGAGCAGTGTCCATACAAACATGAGTATCTTTTTCTTTCTTTCTTTTTTTCTTTCTGTCTTTCTTTTCTTTTTTTCTTTTTCTTTTTTTTTTTTACAGTGTATTGATTTTAACTATACACACTTCATCACTTTAATGACTTTGGTTTATTATCAGCATGCCAGTCTGATGCGTATTTTCCAGCTTTGACTAAACTGACAGAAACACCAAACAACACATGCTAATGCCTTTGGCACTAATATCACTCAAAGCCTACTAAAGAGTGGTTGGCGTTCCCTCTCTTTCTTCTTTGATTCAAAATCGTGACCACTCACGAGTGAACAGCCTTCCACCTTCAACTTTTTGCTTGTTTACGAGCATGTACGCTAAGTGCACTGAATGCAAAGCAGCCATGCTGTACGGTCGTGCATTACTTGGGACTCTGTAACAGTTGGGTTCCACTGAGTCTTTTACTAAAGACATTACATCTTGTTTCTGCTCAGTGGCACTGAATCCATGCAGTCTATTAGATGCTTTTAAGCGAAACCCCTATTGTTAGTGTATTCAAGGTCATCCAAAAGCCCAGTGCTGTGCCAAACAGCAGATATTGTAATGCAGCAAATGAAAAAATTATCTTTCCAGGAAATCCATACTGGCTTTTGCTGCCTTCTCGATTAATTTATAATGAAAGTATAACTCATGAATGAAATGCTTTTTGGCAAATCTAAGGTTTGGAGTCATCTAGATCAACTACTGCATTAGATCTGACAATAAATAAGGGTGGATATACAGTATATGTTCAGCATGATGGAGTACCAATCTCTAAAGAGCTTTAAGTCTTTTTAAATTGATTTTAAGACACAATCCATTCGATCAAAACAAAGGTCTGTCTGGGAGGGAAGGAATCATTATTAAAATTGATGTCAGCATTTAAAAGCAATCTGAAAAAGTTTTTTTTTAAATCTTTTTTAATTATTAGAATGTTAGCATAGCATAGTTGCTATATGAAACTAAGAAACTCGCAGGTAAAAAGACACAGATTCACAAGAAGTCAAAAATAGAGTGCATACTAAATTTGCTCCTGACACAGGCCTTTTTTATCCAAGCCACTAAATAAGAAAGAAGAAAATCAAAGAGCATGATGTGGAAAAGATGCACATGTGCCACATCAACTCTTCCCATATGAATAAAGGTTAAAGAAAAACCCCAACAACCCCCTCTCATGGGCGTCATGCCAGGGAATCCACTTGGTGCCACATGACCATCTCGAATCATACATCAGCCCCGGGGCAGCACAGGGCGTGTAAGTGCTGGGAGGCACGTGCCACCCGAAGCACCCCCTTTTCAGAAAAGCTTGCTAATAGGGACGAAGGTTGGCTTTTGGGGTGTGCCAGCAGAGCCTGTCAGGCTCACAGGGGTACCTCTGTTTACATGCCCCTCTGACCAAATCAAATTCAGGGGCCTTCACCCAAGTGCCCTTCCTCTGTGCTTAAGCAAACTAGCAAATAAAAGGGGCAATCTAACACAATCTGTGTTAAAGAAAAGGGATTTAAGGAGTAAAGTAAATTATAATTAAAATATACATAGAACGGATACTTTAAAAAAAAGCTTCAGAAATAGAGCAAATAAGAAAAGAACAGAAGGGATACAGAGAAAACAGAGGTGTAGGACAGAACGAGAGTTATTGTTTGCTTGTTTAATCTAAACTGAGATGAACTGGAAGTGCATTTTGCACATATTCATTGGCGATGTTAAGATCTTATGACGTTAATGAAAGTCCTTGAAATTGAATTGAGAAAGAGAGAGATTGTGAAAGTGGAGTAAGGCAGGCTGAGGGACGCCAAAAAAGAAAAGCTAAAAAAAAACCCTCATCAGTAACAAGTCTATATTTTTTTATTTCTTAAAAAACATGCAAATATGTTCATTAGTTATCAAAGCATTTCTCGTGTTTCAAGAAAATTCCTGGTGTGGGTGATGATATCTTTAAAAATGATAATGCTTCAAGATGATATCTCTTGATTTGTGAAAAAAACATCCATGCAAAAAGTTGAGCCTCGCCGCAATCTAGTGCAATGATCTCACGCTGCGGAGCGGATAGTTTCCTCTCTGCTTTGAGGGGGGAAAAAAGACTTTTAGTAGCAGATAAAAGTTCGAATCAGATGTAAAGATAAACTGACAACGACGTTGCAGACTCCCATGTTGGCAGCAGAGTAATCCAGGGACTGACTGACTGACAAGCATCATCCACCATCTCCCCGCCCAGCGCTCTGACACGCTGCACACAGTCCTCTGTCGACGCTTGTCAATCAACATCTCCTTTGTCGGTGTCGGCCAATCCCACGTTGCCGTTACACCGTAACTGCTTGACTGACACGCTGGGAGCCGGGGAGCTGAGAGCCAAAGGTGGAGGGGATTCAGAGGGAGGTGGTGGTGTGATTGGAAGGCGGTGTGTGTGTGTGTGCGTGTGTAAGGATGTGAAGCGAGGCCTCAAACAAACGCGCCCAGGGCAAGAGTCATTAATATGCAGCGGTTGGTTAGAGTGTGCATGCATACACACAGCACGCATGTGTTTGTGCATATTTGTGTCTATTTGACAGCCAGCATGAAGGAGCTGCAGTAGTAAGGCCGTCAGGCAGCCTGCCGCTTCCTGTCTGCTTTAATTGCATGTAGCCCTGGAGACTGTGCGCACACACACACACACACAGACAGACTCCAGCCCAGGGAAGCCCTCTACACAGCAGCGCTGACAAAGAGACGAGGTTTACACGGCTAAGATGGGAGCTGAACACTGAGGTCTTTCACTGAGGATGACGGCGGCTCACTGTCGAGACTCGATAAAGACGACAGAGGAAAGAGAATCAACTAGAAGAGCTTTGGGAGTGCGAGCAAAGCAAGACTGAAACCTCCCAAGAATGAGCAACAAAGGTTTTTGTAAGCGCTTAATCAGATAAATAAAGCGGAAACACAGCCTTACGTGTGAATTTTAATTAGCATTTTTCAATTAGAAGCTTAAAGTGACTCTTGGAGTTAAGTAACCGAGAAGATAAGTTTTTCACTCTGAGGAAAAACAAATATTTTATGTAGACTGAGATCAACCTATCACTGGCCAGGGCACTCGTGCAAATTTGTTTTTAATTTTAATGAAATTTTTAGCGGCATGAATGTTGAATCGTCTTTTAGAAACCTCTCTCGCTAACCAGTAAGGGATGCTTCTCTCTTACTGGTAAGCAATATCTCTATTTGCAAAAAGCAACATTGTGAATCTGTAAGTCACCAGTGATGAGGTAAACCTTTGACGCAGTCCCACAGTCTATTTCAGGAGGTAAAAATCCCTGAAGAGGAGCATAAAATGTAAGCACTTAGGGGCCAAGCTGGGCTCATTATAAAATCAATGCTCACAGGACTACTCTCATTTAAAAACATGGTGGGGAAAAGGTCAGAGAGAGCGAGAAAGAGAGACGGAAAAATCTCAATCTAATTCTTTGCTCAAAAAGCCACTTAATATTGGATTCTGTAAATTAAATTTCACACTTGGCTATTCCGGCCAAAGGATAATTACCGCAAGCAGAGGAGGGAATGGAAATAACTCGAGGTGGAAAACCTGTTGGATTGGTGATATTACTTCATGTCTCAGACAACAAGTTATAGCAGGAGACAATCAGCGATCACCACACACCATTAACGTAGTTAAAACATGTCGACACGAGAGTGAAGGCGACGCTGAAAGAAGAGAATCACAGAGTCTGTCTCCTTTAAATCACAAAATCAGCCCCGGAGACTAAAGCAGGGATTTTCAAGCCATTTAAAAAAAATTTCAATTTTTAATTACATAGGGAAAAATAATAGTGCATTTTGGCGTGTTTTTTAAATAATCTAAAAAAGATGAGTCCTAAAAAAATATATAATTTGTGACCAAATCTTACTGTAGATTATTTATGTCGTGTGAGATTTACTGTAAACAGTACAGGTAATACAAAAACTGTAAAAACAAAACAGTGCACCTCAATAATAAACACGTATCGCGTTGTTCTGTTTTGCTTTAATAGGAAAATGCAACGGCTGCCATCAGTTGCAAGATGATGATTACAAGAAGCAAAAATATGGTTGTAATAAAAGGCTCTCTCATTATGAAGGTCCACAAAACTTCCACTTCTTAATGTTATGCACACACAGGAGAACTCCTGTTTATGCATCTTTCACGTGTTATAAACACAACACATTTTTCTAATATAAATATATATGTATAATGTGAATGTGTGCACAGATGGCACAGTAACAACTCCTACCTGGTAGGTGGCGGTAGCATCGCTGCTTGTATCTGTTCCCAAATTGGTGAGCTTTTCTTTGATCTTGTGGTGGGAACGGTGCCGGAGGCAGTAGACCACGGTGGAGGCCAGCAGGACTCCAACGATACACAGGATTGACACGACGGTGAGAATGAGGAACTTGGTTGACTCTGTCTGGCTGTACTTGGTGGGGATCTGGTTGATCTGGCTTCCCTGTGGGCCACAAAAGAACAGATGAAAAGGGTTAATTAATTGCGTCTATTACTATTTTTATCTGCGGTGAGTGGTTCTCTTTGCAGCTCAATGGGTAGAGCGTGGTGCTGCCAATGTCAAGATAAGAGTTTTGATTCATCCACCCTGCTAAAAATGACTGCGGTCGTGATGGAAGCAGGTGCTTTTGGGAAGAAAAAAACCCCGCAGGGGTGTGAAGCTGTGTACCTAAGAGTGTGCATGCTTTCAGGTGATTTTACTGATCAGTCAGACAAGAGGAACTAATCTGCAAAATCATCTGGCAGAGTGTTTGATTGGAACAACCCTGCAGGCTCTCAGAGCTTCATGGCACATGGTCTGATACTCCTGGATTAAAGCAGCCACCAAAGAGGCCAAAACCCCCCCAAAACAAGTCACACTGGAATCCTTCGATTGACAAGATAATATAAGCGTGAATTATTTTTGCTACTAATCAGGGTTCCAAAAAAATGCTTGTCTTTGCATGGGTAGATGAAAGTGTAAATCACGCGGTTCTTTTCTTTCCTTTTTTGGAAACGCATAAACATGCATATCACTGCGCTCGATGAAAAGTATAATCACAAGCGTTTGTTCCACCATCTGTGCCCAGGAGTGCATAGAATGCATAAACTCCTGTTTAGTAAAGCATTCTGGATGTCTCTAGACAGCTCAACACCCCGCTTGCTATATTGGAGGAATTTTCTACCACCATGCTCAGAGGCAACAGACGTTCTGCTGTCTTGAGCAAGTGCCTCGCCAATTCCGACCTCAGCTGCAATTTAATCCAGCGTGAGAGAACCAGATCCTTCAGCAAACAACTAGAGATTAAAGATTTCTTTTCAACCAGTCAGCTGCTTAAGATAACACAATGGACACATACTGTATGATAAAAGTCTCTGTCTGAACTGCTTCACGAATGTGCAATCATTTGAGAGCGGAGAAGTAAGTCTTATTGAGCTGTTCATTATGAGCTGCAGCTCCGACTGCTGCTTGCTGTTCATTTTCAGACACCAGCGAGCTCCAGATAATGGGCCTGTTGCATTTTACCTGACTACTACTAGTTAACAATAGGCAACATAATTCCCCGTTATTACGCACAGCATAATGATCTTGCCAACAAAGAGCGAGGCAAGAACCAAAAGAGTAGAGCTACAAATTGCATAGCCAATGACAGGCCTGTAATTCCTCTTGACAAAGAATTATCAAAAGAAATCAATCGCAAAAACAGCTTTTCTTGACTTGTTCCTTATTTGGAACCATTTTTTCCCCATATCGTTGTCGCACAAAAGAGATTACCACTCATTTACGGGTACAAAAAATTCAAACGCTTGATGGTCCCAAGCACATAACTATGCTTATCGCTGCACTCATCATTAGTTTGTCCTAGTTGTAATTTTATGTTGCATATTAAGCTTGTTTAAAATTACTTTTGTATTCTGACAGAGAAAAATTATGATTTCAAAAAGAAAAAAAACAAAGGTTTTCTCAACCCTGGAGAAAGGCAGCTTGAGGGTGAAAAAAAAGGGAGGGGGCGGGAAAAAAAAATCCCTGTCCCTCAGTGGTAGAGGTCACGGAGATTAGGCGAGGTGTGGCGTGGTGAGTTAATGGAAAGGAGGCTTTGAAAGCAGCAGGGAGAAAAGGGGCAGTCCTGTCGGATCCCTCCTGCCTGCCTGTCAGCACAGAGAAGCCCTGAAACCCTGGGAGGTGGGAAAAGGACCGCTCTACCCTGTTAAAGATTGTTCTGGAATTCTTGTGAGGTTTCGGGGAGGGACCCCCACCCCACCGCCATCATCACTCGATAATGCACCCTCCCTTCATCGTTCCCCCCCACCCCGTGATTTCATTCATTGCCGCTGCTGCATTCAGCACCTAATAAAGAGTGCCCGCAAAAACACACACAATGGGGGACAACAGTTGTCCGATGCTTTGTGGGGTGTCCAATTTGCTTGGGGAGTTCTGAGCCATACTGTAAAAGCTGGTCGCATAGTAATGTGACGGCCCTGGAAAAAAAAAAACAACCAGCGGCTGTCTCCGAGTAAGGCTCTGAATTAAAGAAGAATATATATATATGTATGAGAAGTAAAAATTGTGATTCAGCTTTGAAGTACAGGGCACATTAAAGATTTATCTGCAAACTCAACTTACTATAGAGCCTGTTCATGAATCAGTAATAAAGATAATGTAGGGAGTCTGTTTATATTACATTTATATGGCTGCTTGTCCTAATGTTGCATTACACATCTGCACGAGCAGACGCAATTCATTGTGGTTGGCTTGTGTATTTTTAATGTTTCTCTTCATTAATGCGCTTTTAATGTAAAAGATCGCGGCAAAAAATATCAGCCGTTAAGAAAGCATCATAAACAAAAGTAGCTGAGCAGTAGCCTGTATGCGTTGTGGGCTCGGCAAGCCCATTAATAATGCATTATTGCTGATTCCACATGCTTCCACTGCAATCATCTTTTGCAAAATGTATTTTTTTTTTAAACCCGCGGATCAAATAACTTCATTTGTCATTTTACTCCCCGAGTCATCTCATTGTTTTGTCAAATTAAGTTTCATGGAGAGGGATTGCATCTTGCTTGGCTAGTAATGGCCCATAATTCAAGGCCCTAACTGTAACAGCTCAGTCATCTTTCACGGGACAGATGCCGGCGTTTCCAAAGCACACTCCCCACTCCGTACACACACACAGGCAGAGACGCACGCACTGATCCCACCTCCTCCCTCGGCCTCTTTATCATGGCTGCCTAGCATGTCTGTCTATTGATTCAAACAAATGTAGCCTGACCCCACCTGCTTAATCAAGTTTGGTTGCAGTTGTTAGTAACAGTAAAGGGGGGTGGAAGATTGTGTGTTGAGCGTAAGAGGGGGAGAGAGCGAGAGAGCGACTTTGAGGGCGTATGACTTGTTAGTTCACAGCTATGAAAAACGAGCAGCCATTCTAGCCGAGCTGCAGCGGCAGATGTAGCAGAAATTTGCAATGAGTGAAAATCAAATGTTTGCTCAGGATGGGAGGTGGAACATTCACACATGAGCCAACGCATGCAGCCATTACTGTGAAAATGACTGTACAGCCTTTTCGGTAATATGCATTATGAAACTAAACACTTGCATTCGAAAGCTTGTACTCGATGTAAGTGTGTTACCTATATTGTACTGTATGTTTCCAGTAATAAGCGGCAATCTGCTCGTCTCTGCGGTTCTAAGGCCTTCATCGTTTCTCACTCCCGAGACTTAACCCTTTCAATCTAAGGTGAATTACAGCCCAGCACATAGAAATGAAAGGAAATGTAAATTGGTTCACGTTGCTGGTGTGATTGTAGGTGAAAAAGGAATATCACTACGACTGTTGGGTTGAATCGCTGGACGGATTAAAACAGAAATTCAGGCTTTAATCTAAATCGTTCCTGGCTTGGAAGTATTTTTCTCATGGTTCAGACAGACAAAGAAAAAAGCTACAGAAATCCTGTTTGTTTCTGGAAGTAAATCGGCCGTTCTGATCAAGACTTTTTGAGCGAGCGTCTGAACATGAAAGAAAAATGTTCTCTCCCCAAAGGCAGAGGGGAGATGGGAGTTCCTTTCATGCTTCCACTTCCATTGTCCATCTGCTCCCACAAAAATCGATTGTACTTGCAAATTCTTCATTTCACATAAGCAAATGTGGTTTGACATACAGTGTGCAGTGCCTCCTGACTATTTCTGAAAAGCATTAATGTAGCCCGTCAAGGATGCCGGCTGTCTGTCTGGCTGTAGACGCTGCTAGGTTCATCCCTTTTCAGCAAATATCAGAAACACTCCCTGCAGACAGATAGGCGCCTTTACACAGGAGGGAAAAGAACAAAAAGAATAGCAGAACACCTTTGGGTTTTTTTTTAATCACATGGTGAATTTCTTTAAGCAGTTTAGTGTTAAAATCTTACTTATGTGGGCAGCAGCCTAAATTCCATAGACTTACAATAATCTTCTTTGCAGCTGTTACTACTAAAACCTTACTTAAATCAATTAAGAAAATAGATTTAGGTTAACTCTCCTCAAAAATGTGAGTAAATCATTCATCGGAAAAACGAATGATTCTGGTCTTTGGTTTTGCGTGGACGTTTGGTGGTGGAGCGGTTAAGTCTCCTGGTCGGTATGAGTGTGACGGGGTGTATATGTGTGTGCGTGAATGGGGGTGTGGATTAGCCAGGCTTCCATAGACAAAAGGCAGATGGATTTGCACGGCTCCGGCTTATTCAGAATGGGTAAAAAAGGTCAGAGGGAGAGCGCCGGCCAGCTTTTGTTTTCCTGGACGACGACCGCTGTAGAAAAGATTTATCCCTCACCTCTGATTCATTCCGGGCCTTTGAAAAAGTTCAACCAGGGTTTCAAGAAAACCTTTCAGCAAACAAGCACACAGAAACACATCATTCATGCACATGTATGCACGCACGCACACGCACACATATAGCGGGATGTATGAATAAGTACATTTTTACTATGCGTGCATTGCAAGAAATATGACTACATTACATTTATGTACTTACATCTGCTGGTGCACAGTTGCATGTATGTATGTCTTTTAACAACACACCCACACACTCTCAAACGCCGTGCACTGATGTCTGCACACTGCACGCACCCAAATTCAAATGCACCTGAGTCAAACTTTGCACAAAACAGAAAAAAATGATCCTTTGCTCATATAAGCACCCACTTAAAAACCAAGCAACAACTCTATCCATTTCACTTCACCTTCACCGGATTAAACCGATTCTTCTGCGATATCACAAATTGCACACAAATTAGGGCAATCCTCGAAGATGAATATCACAGCATTAAAAAACAAAAAGAAAACAAACCACAAGGTTATTTAAAGTTCGCACTCCAGCAGTGCGAGGCGGCAGCTGAGCAAAATGAAAACAGCAGCAAATCCCATTAAACTGAATGTTATTACAATGTTACGGTGAGATGCAGCTGCATGAAGCCCCCTCGACCACGGTGCGCCGTCACTCACTGTCTAAACTCCACGGATACTCCCACTGCGCGTTCACCTTTAAAATATTCGACTTTCCGGGACAAATTTTAGGCAATTTTTAATCAAGCGAAGGAATTTCTATCGACACACTAGGTTCTAAATTAAACTGATGCAATATTGTATTTGAAAAACAATGTGTTTAAAACCAGGGCACACTCCTTCGTCTCTTTTAGAGAAATGACTGAAAAGAGCGACACCAGAACAGACCCATCATCTTTAATATTTCGCAAAGATTTGTGGGACAATTCGACAGCTGTGGGTACTGATTAAAATCAGCCCACATTAGCATGCAAAACAATTAAAACCTACCAAAAATCCATGGTGAGGTAATGCAACAGACACCTCCTCTTGCGTCTATTTCCCATTCCACTCCGGCTGCACGGACTCCACAGACTCAGAGACAGCATCATACCAAAGGAGGAGGAGAGAGTCAGTGAGTTGGAGAGAGAGGGAGTTTCATCTCCTCCCATCATCTCCTTTCTCTCCTTTGGAAAAAAAAAAAGAAAAGAAAGTTCCCAGCTTTCTTTCCTCCCCCTCTTCTTTTTTATGCCATTAACCTCATCCCTTGTAAACAACAAAAAAGAAAAGAAAAAAAAAGGAGAAATGCACCAAAAGATTTCTCTCCAGTCTTCTTCCTGATGCAATTCAAGATACGTTTGGAGAGGAGATGACAGGAAAAGAGAGGAGAGGACGAGCAGCCTCCACTTCCAGAGGGAGGAATGATGCTATTTTTTTTTAAGGAGAGAGAGACTACAAATGTGCTGTGGGGCTCCTCCTTATATTCTTCCCATCCCTCCCTCCATTCCCTGCCTGTCTACAGCACATGTCACCTCCCCTTGTTGCCATGGCTACGGCTCCACATGTTGCCGACAGGAGGAGGAAGAGGAGAGGAAGAGGAGTTGAGGACAAGAGAGTAAAAAGGGAATGAAAAGAAAAGGGGGGAAAACGAAGAGAGGATTGAAAAAAAAACGAACAGGACAGGAAGGATGAGGGAAGGAGGCAAAGGAAAGGGACGAGGCTGTAAGGAAAGGAGGAGAGGGAATAAAGGGGAAAAAAGCAGGACATTCCTTTTTACAAGTCATTCCGACTCGTGCTGCTTCTTAAAATCTTGTTTTCCTTCAGTCAAATTAAAGTTATTCTGTAGATGTGGCGACATCGGTTTGCTTTCTGGGAACAAATGGAAATATCTTCAGGCACATCAGTCCTCTGCTGCCAAGAAACTGCTGCTCGATTCAAGAAAATTCAGGCGACTAAAGATTTCTCTTTAAGCAGAATTATCTCCATGGGCAATGCAGTGTTTTCTTTCCCAATCTGACTTTAATAGGATTTTAGGACTATTGGAACTTGTTACTCGTAGAAGGGATTTAGGGCATAGTTAAAGGTAAAAAATGTGTAGATTTCCTTCCACTGAACTAAAAGATTTTTCTCTCACTCGTAACAAAAAAAAAAAAAAAAAAAAAACATGGTTCACTTTTACATCAAAAAAAAAAAAAAAAAAAAAAGTATTGATGTGTATGACTATTGACAGAAAGTGAGTTGTTTGTGCGGTATAACAAATAGAAACTGACAGCTTACTTGCAGTTTTGATTTAAATTGAAGGACCTGACTGTGACCTAACTGTTTGCATGTGAAAAATATTAGTTTTATTTAATACATTACCAAATATTTGCTCATGGCTTTGAAAAAACAATCACATACAGATTGATTTATGTCTTTCAGTTTACTGTATCCAGCTATTCTTCTTTCGTAATCATTGTTGGCGAGAGTGAAAAGGACTAACAGCTGCAGCGAACGTGGACCGTTACAGAATTAAGTTGGGAAGCTGTGTTTGTCAGCGTACTTGCATGTGTGTTTGTGCATTTGAGTCAGAATTTTTTTTTTCCTGATGTCAGATGTTTGTTGGGATGTTTTGTCTGTGTGTGCGTGGATGGAAAAACAACAAACTTAACAGTGTTTGCAGTTGATCTTGAAAAAAAAAAATTAAAAAGAGAGGGCAAAGAGAGGAGATGCTGCCTAATGCAGTTGACAAGGTCCTTCCTGGGGAGCGTGTGTGTGTGTGTGTGTGTGTGTGTGTGTGTGTGTGTGTTTGAGTGTGTGTGTGGGGCTCTTCAGTTCATCTTTCTTTTCAGTCCCCCACATCTCCTTCACATACACCCCCACACAATCTTTTGTCCTCCTTGGTGGCAGCTGGAGGTGGCAGGCAGCGGAGACCCTGCTCTCCTCTGTGTGCCGAGAGGGCTAGGAGGGTGGGGGCAGGGAGTTGCTTGGTGGAGTTTAGGGGGGGCTGACCGGTACCTCCCACCTCCCATCGGTCCAACTCTCGATGCTTTGAACGCAAGCAAAAAGAACTGGAAGTGACAAAGTTGGGGAGCTTCGGTGGCCTGTATTTGATTTCCTCTTCCTTCGCTTGCTGTTTTTCTGTTTTTGTTACACACACACACACACACACACACACACACACACACACACACACACACACACACAATGCAATACTACCTGTTCCTGCATTTTATGTGTCTGCATCACAGTTTTAACATCAGGCCATAAGCAGAAGTACTAATGTGTTAACTCTGAACTCTCAATCAAGCAGTTCCAACCTAGAGAACTTTGGTTAGTTTGGTCCACCTATTATGGGACATACTTTCCCATAGCACCAAACAGCTGATACACTAACAGTGGGAGAGACAGCCGCTGTTACTCAGGAGTGCGTGGAGGCCAAACATTTGCTCAAAGGAAGATAAATATATCCACTCAGATTATTCATGTGGCAACGTACTTGCTGGATATATACATAGACATCTGTTTGCCAATATATTAACTCAGATGTGCACATATACTGTCGTTATTTTTTCCACTTCCAGCTTAATACTGTAAATATTGATAACATTAATGTTATAAAATGTACTCAGAGCAACCTACATTGTTATGGTACAATACAGTATATTTTTCTTGGTGAGTGGAGCGTCTCATAGTACATAAATACAAATAATACAGAAAGTGCTTTGAGATTTATTTAAATTGATAAATTATTTTATCTTTCAACTTAGATTGTTATGGATGTGTGATATGATTTTTTGTTACTTATGTGACTAAGAGCAGTATTAAGGTTTGGTTAAAAATGGGCGACCAAGACAGAGACTCCTCCATCCAACCGGAAATAAATCTCAAGGTGTTGAAATGTTATGTTCCCACAGCTGAGAGTAAAGAAATTACAACAAAGCTGATATCTTGTCATAGTTGAAGAAAGATGCACTTTTTTCCATATTGACAAGACAGCTTCATGCTGTCTTGTCAATATGGATTTGTTGAATGTTGATTTGTTGAATGCACATCCATAATGCAAATCTGCATTTTGAACACATCCCAAAGGCGCTATATTAGACTGAGATCAGGCCTTTTGAGTACTGTGAACTCGCTGCCGTATTCAAGAAACCACTATCAGATGATCTGTGGTTCATAACATGAACTGTTGTCCTGCTGAAAGCAGATGGGTACACTGTGGTCATGAAGGGATGTACATAAATGAGTAACAATGCTCGGGTAGGCTGTGATCTTTAAGCAATGCTCAATTGATACTAAAGGATTCAAAGTGCACCAAGAAAATATCCCCCACACCATTACAGCGCCACTAGTTGAACAAAGCAGCGATCTGCGCTTTCATTTCATTTATCCCGAATTCAGAGCCTACCATTTGAATGTCACAGCAGAATCTCTTCAGACCAGGCAATGTTTTTCCAGCCCTCTGTTGTCCAAGTCAGAAAATTATAGCCTCAGCTTCCTGTTCTTAGCCGACAGGAGGAGTACCTCTGCTGCTGTAGCCCATCTTTCGACCAAGATTTAATGAGTTCTTCTTTTAGAGATCCTCTTTTGCATACCTTGGTTGTAATGAGCGGTGGTTTGAGTTACTGTTGTGTTCCTATCAACTCAAAGCTGTCTGGCACATCTCCTCCGACCTCTGACATCCACAAAGCACTTTCGCCCAGAGAGCTGCCACTCACTGGATATTTTTTCTCTTTCCATTTTAAGACTGTTCTCTGGAAAATTTAGCTTCCAGTACTAACGGTGAAGACAGTTAGCAGGAGCAGCAGAATTTACATCTGCTACCAAGTTAACTGTTTAGCAGAGGCGTAATTTTACCTCAGAGTTCTTTGCAATATCGCTTTCTTTTTTTCAGACTTGGACAACTCACTGTGTTTAATTGCTTTTTGAAGATTGAATCTTTCTATTTCAAGGACTATGTTACTCTAACATTTGTTCACTATTAACATTTTCACAAACTGAATGAAGGTGATTTTTTATTAAACCTGAAGTCTGTGTATACATTTTATAAAGCAGCCTGAAAACAGGTAGCTGTGATTATCATGAAGACTTGTAAATGAGGTTATGAACACTCACTCAGCTGGATTTTATTTAGTTAGCAGTTATTCAGCAGCACCTTACAAGGCCACAGTTGCATGCACATTAGTGTAAAGGGAGGTGCTGTGGGTGCTCTTCTTTACAAGGATCAGATTTATCTGAAAGGAGCACTGTACTCATACTGAATGGACTTCCTGGATCCTAGTTGCCATGCTGTCCTTTGCTGACGGAACAACTGGAACATGCTATCCTAGATTTCCGTGGATGACATAAGTAGAGGAAACATGCTGTTAAAAGGGGGAAATGGTGCTAGCTGGGTAGAAAAATTCAAACCATTTGGTAAAATTAGCAATTTTGTGTCCCAGATTGAAGCACAGAAATTCTCACAAGTGGGAATTTTTCCAAATTCAACAAGGAGGAAATGTCTTCTTAACATAACACTTGGCAATCCTGTAGTGTCAAACCTGATGGTTGCAGATGCTTTTTGGCCACTTCTGCATCCTTTGAAGCTGGTTCATATTCTCTGCACCCCAGGTAAAATATAATGATAAAATAGCACATCAGATATGTTGTATATATACTAAGATAAAGGAATTAAATTTTCAACCCAATTAAAGTCATTATCAAATTATCTATTTAATACCAGTCAGGAAGGTATTAAATGAATTTTTCAAAATAAACGGAATCACGTGAAATAGTATGCAGAGTGTTTACGGATGAGAGGTGAGGTGCAAAAAAAGTAAACCTTAGAACAGGCTTTTCCCCGCAGCACATCATGTAATAAATACTCACAAAGAAATTGCAGCCGTTTACACTTACCGTATGTCTAAAAATGTATAGTTTCATGCATCGGTCAAATGACTCGACTCCAGGTACACGACACCCAGCTGAAAACACTGGGTGTCAAGTCGAGTTGCCCAAAATTCACAGAATTTACAGAAAATGTAAAAATTGTGTGATATATATCGTTGTTGGGACGATACATGTCCTATATCGGGATATGAGATTTTGGTCATATTGCACAGCCCTACATCACGTTGCCTGTTAAAACAAGTGATCCTCGCAAGCATTTTAGATTTAAAGTGCCTGTTGGGCGCTGGTTTAGCTCAGTGCATTGAGTGGCCGACCACATGCTACATAGCCGAAAGCGGCCGGCCCGGGTTGGAGTTCAACCTGCATCTACTCAGCTGAATGAGGCCTTGCAATGTTAATACTGGTAGCTAACTGCAGATACTGTATATGGCTGAGACCAAATACTTACCCTGTGTTTGTAGTCCAACTGTTATTTTTAAAACTTCTCCCAGGATCCTTCACTGTGAACTTCACACCTGACCTTGCCCCGGTAGTTTTTAGTCAGAACTAACTATTTCGTTTTCTCCACTGCTCCTTTTGTTGGCTATAAGTCGTAATTCGAGATTGCAAATTTGTTGGCACGACACTTCCACGGTGCTTTGCTGAGGTTTTAAGTTTTTTTTGTTTCTTTTTGTTGACATGTAAAATGAGAAGATTGATGGCGACCATTAAGATCTCTTCTCCGCATGAGACTACTTGACTTTATTCTCTCTGCTATCACTTGAAGCCTCACAGAACCCAGAGTGAGAAGTCCCCACTGTCATTAACTATGGATGAACAGAGGATTTTAGACCAACAATCTCCACATAATGAGCTCGGAAAACATCACTCAACTTGCAACCTTAAAAAACAGTCATGTCTCCCTCTTTGTGTGACGGCTTCAGAACGACACGGCCATCAACTCCGCCGTCAGCTCTGTCAGATGGTAACGACATCAGAGGCCATCATCGCCTGGATACTCACAAACAGCTTGTGTGATATTCAAACGGTCACCGATGGATACGAAATGAAAGGCTGTCTCTCATGTTGTTCAACAAAATGACAGCTCATTCAGCCCAGGACCACCAAACCATTGTCCTTTGTGTGGTGCAAGTATTTTGGATTCCTGTGACCCACCATTCTGCCCCCACATGCCTTGTCTTCAAGGATGGCACCCAAGACAAAAGAGCCATCATCTGCATGATATGGTAGCCCCTCAGCCCCGACGCCTCCTGGGACATAAATCTTCAGCATACAGTAAGCAAGCATAACATCTGGTCTGACTGACAAATAGACAGTGACAAAGTATTTCATACAGTTTGTGTTAAAGCAGCGATTGAAAACCTGCTAGTTGCACCAAAGAAAATGAGGATGTACCTTTCCAGTTCTGGGCAGAAAGGAGACCCAAACACACTCAATACTCTGAGGACTTTCCATCTTTACAATGAGCACAAAACAAAACAAGAGTGCAAGAAGCTCTGTTAAAATTTAAGGTAAATGCAGAGCAAAAAGTAACGGATGTAGCGCTTTGTAGCAAAACCATTAAAAAATAGTGACCCTATAGGCTTCATATGATGAAGTGCTTCATGCTTAACAGCAAACAACAGTGGCCACAATTTCTTTTTCCAAAGAATGCATGAACCCAGACTTGACTGGGCTTTCTGTCCCTTTCATTTTTTATTTATTTCCCTTCCTCAGGTTTTCTCACACACACACACACACACACACACACACACACACACACACACACACACACTGCTCTGTCTTGTACCTTTGGCTAAGCTCACTTCACATGCTGGAAAATGGCTTGACAGCGGAGGCCGATGTAACTGTCTTCCCTCTGCAGTCAGAGGGACGAGCATGAAACAATTCTCCTGACAGTCTTGACTGGAGCAGCATCACCATCAGGCGGTCTAAGTCTGCGAGCTCCGCTTCACCAGTCCAATCACACCACGAGAGTTTAAAGGCGCCATGTCCTGTATGCTGTTCCCCGCCGTTAAACAAGCGGAGACTGTCCTTGGCCATAAAACCGTCTGCTCATTTGTTAAAATATGTTTTCCTGGTAACTTGAACATGCTGGGACACCTGTGGCTAATGCACAAATATATCTTTTTCCTTTGAAAACAGTAGCACTGGCATTTTATTGAAACATATGTTAACCTCCTAAGACCTGAACTCTTCCACAGCAGCATTTTTAATTTCTCTTTGATATTTGGGCAAATTGGGATCCGATGAATGTAAAAACAAAGAATTACCAGATATTTTTTTTACCTGATTTTTGTTTCTAAGAAAAATGAGTGCCACATATATGATATTCGTTTAAAATTTCGATAGACCAGTAGCAGTATAATGTCCTCGTAAGTGGATATCAGGACCTTGTAGAGCAAAATTGAGTATTTTGGTCTAGATAACCCAAAATGTGATGTCCACATATGCGGACGCCAGGTCCTAGGAGGTTAAACTTTCACCAACAGGCCAATGATACCCACTCAGTTATTGTTGTAATTGACTTAAACTAACTCCCTGGCAGAGCCCTTCGACTGCTGTCCCTGAATAACACTGCATCCGAAAGCAAGTCCAGTCCACTGAAGATATGACATAGTGCAAAGTGCTTACTGAAGGGACATTAAATGTGAATGTCACACAGGTTTGTGTATACATTGGTTTGCTTGTTTTATGTGTCCAAAATAAAAGGCTGTAAAGGTTGTAAATTAACTTCATGACTCACACACCAGACTAGAATTTGTTTCTACTGATTACAGTCAATGTTTTTTTTGGGAAACTTAACATTTAAACAACACAAAGACTATATGTGAAAAATAATTTTTGCTCCTGGGTTGAAAAGAGAAGAGAAGCTATGGTACATTAAACCTGCATTCTTTCTGATTCTGAGGAGGTGGAAACGCTGCTGATTTCAAAAAGAAGTCAGACTGTATGGATGTCTGTGAGACATCTCTTTCTTTCAACTATTTTACTCTTATTTAATACAGTTTATTTTGCAAACGATGGTCCTATTTAAAAGACGAAGCATCCACTGCGAACATATCACAGAATGAGACCAAAGAAACATTTCTCTTTAGGTTCAGTTTTTCCACCATTACGCATCCGTGTACACTCTCTGACTGGACACATCACAAACATGTTTGATGTTTCCATTTTTCTTGTCTGGCCCTAAATTCGATGCTAGATTCCTAAACTGACACATCAAAACTTTGAGAACCCCTGCTTTAAGGTTTGCCCACCAAGTGACTGATGAGTTCCTGCAGTATAAGAACGCACTGACTGATGACAATAATGCTAAAGGATGTCTGGGTGCACTCGATGGACCGGAGAAACGACCACCGTTCTCCCTAACTAACCTAAATTCAAATATAAAGACTCTTTTTAATTTTAACTGTTTTTTTTTTTTACCTAAAACAAAAACATAACTTGCAGCCGATCTGCCTGAAGTCTAGAACCCATGGACATCACCAAATGTTGTGCTCCTCCCTTGAGTTGCTTTGCCTTCAGTTGGTGCGTTTTCCGAAATAAAAAGCATGCTCTATTATTACTGAGGTCAGTTGAATAACTTTGCAACTGAGGAAAATCTTAAGAAACTCTTAGGCTGCTTTTGCAGCATTTGGCTAAATCTCAGCAGAGCATGTAGCCCTGCACACTTCTATCAGCAGTCAGATCATCGACAAACCGTGGCCCTGTTCCACTGGCAGCCATACATGCCCATAGCACTGCCTCCACCATGTTAGACAGATAATGTGGTATTCTTTGGATCATGAGCCGTTTCTCTCCTTCTCCATACCTTCCTCTTCTCATCTGTTTTTCTCTCATCCTCTCATTTCATCTGTGATATTTTTTGTGGATTATTTTAGATGTTTTTAGGCAAGGTCTAATCTGAACGTCTTGGTGTTGAGCATGATTCTTGTAGATGCTCTGTACTTCCATTCATGAAGGCGTCTTTTGATTGTAGACTTTTCTTGACTAGGTTAGATGCTGTGAAGTAGTTTTTCTTAACTATGGAAATAATTCTGTCATCATCCTCTTTAGCCATCATCTGGGGTCTTCCAGGCTTCTTGATGTAGCTGAGTGTTGTTTTTTTTAAATGCACAGTATTGTTTATTCTAAACTTCTAAAGTTTGTGTCTGTCTGATAGGTTTATTGGGGTTTTTGAGCCTAATAATAGCCTCCTTCACTTGCGCTAACATCTTTGGGTCTCATATTAAAATTATACTGAAACTACAGTGGACAGTTACAAAAAACTAACTCAACACTTAAAAAAAAACTTCAGATATTACGTCTACTTCCTTTGTGATGAAGCAGTAAGAGAACAAGCCTCACCTGGCCATGAAACTGCTTGATAGTCGATCGCCACATTCATTTTTAACCTTGAAGACAGAGGAATGCATAAAAATGCCTGTAAAACTTCAACAGTTTTTAAAACTTTTTTTTGTAAAACCCCATCAATTAAAACTGTCTGTTTGCACTGCAACCACATATTGATTGATTTCCAGTCATACTGGTGATGTAGCACAGAGGCAAAACTACAAGATCTATGTCTTTGTTTCAAACATTAAAAAGGGCGATGTACAAGTCTTCATCTACAGTAAAATGCAGCTCAGCACTGAATAATTTTTAAACCACTGGTTGTCTGTTTGCTGTTTGTCACTTCTGGTGCAAATGAGCTGCACAAAAAGCAGTGAGGCATCCCACCGGCACAGTCCACTATCTATACTGCGGTTCTGCATAAAGAAAACAATTCAGTTTTGTGGTTGTAATGTATTCCACCAGATTTTGTTGCAGAGATGGCAAATAAAATCACTGATACACCATGCCCTCTCACAGATATCTTTTATCTTCAGAGGTTGTGACCGCAGCAGAGCTCCAGACTACTTTCACCAACTCGATCTGACCAGTTTAGTGCTGAGTGCGTCTGCCACCTGGCTGAAGAAGCAGTGGCATTTTGAAAAAAGCCTGCTTTTGTCTGAAAGCCCAGAGAAATGTTTTCTGTTTCCCTGCCTCCTCAAAAATCAAATGGATTTTCTTTTTGCAGCAGAGGAATGAAGGGAGGGAGCGAGGAATGAAGGAAGGGGGGAAAAAGAGGGAAAAGGATGGATGGATTCCTTTCAACCATCACCTTTATCAGCCATCTTCTCCTCTGTGAAGGAGGATGCCTCAGAGCTCTGCAAAATAAATTGAGGGTTATTTTCTTATGAGATGCAGACTGAGGGGAAGGTGATAACAATGACTTTTCGCACGTCATTAAAGTCGTTTTTACATCTGCTTGTGGGTCCCAGCGGATTGTTTTCTTCCCTCAGTGTGACAAATAAATATCTGATAGATGTTCAGCACTGCCTGATGTGCTGTACAGCACTAGGCCTGCAGCCAACATGGAAGGTTACTGTCACTGTTGTAAAATTAAAGGTGCTTTCACAAAAGTACATTTAGGACGTTCTTCAAAGGCCTCTGATCTGCACTTTCTCAGCATTGTCTTGATTTGCATCCAGCTGCATTTTATAGGACTTCTCCTGCCAGCGGTCAGTGTTTTTTTGACTCCTCCCTCAGTATGATGAAATATCTGACTGCAATTCAGAACATTTCTGATCTCAGTGCCCTTTCTCAGTTCAGAGGATGGTGCTAATGCAACTAAAACGAAAAGTGTAAATTAATTAAATTAATTAATGGAACTTTGGACAGCTAACAACTATCTAAATAGATGACACAAAGGGAAAGACAACAACTAAGACGATTGTGCTTTCCCCCCAACACACTGCCTGGGATGACTAATGTTAAATAGCTTAAACAACATGTGACTTTCTTTGTGACATGAAAAAAAATTGCAAATCGGGTCAAGTTTTAGACATATTTCACCTGAGTTCATCAGTGAGACCCTGATAGTAATTTTCTCCACCAGATTTCTTCCTAATATAAATAAATCTCGCGTGAATAAGTGTTCTCAGATGAGTAATTACATTATAGTTACAATTGTTGTAATTGTTGTTACTTGTGTTACAATAGTTCTTAAATTATCTGCACGCTGGGCTCACAGAAAGAAAAAAAAATCAAACAAATGTTTTTTTCTTCTCTTCCTGCAGACTTATGGTACAATCAGCTTCAGTTTATGTGCAGTAGGAGGCAATAGTGGAGCGGTACAGAGATGCAGCTTGTGGGGAGTGGAGACAGGACATTATTTTTTACTGTATTGCAAAAAAGGACAAGGGCATAAATGGGAAAGTGGAAATTGCATCCAGGACAGAAACCACCATGTTGCTAACAAAACATCAGCTCTTTACAAGAATCTGACAGACAGCATGCTAATGCTAAGCTAGCCAAGAATCCAGCGTGACTTTATAGCTGAGAGAATGCCGACCCCAGCCCAGCAGCCAGACCCTGAACTTCAACAGGTAACAGAAGGAGTGAAGAGCAGTCAGGCTGCAGACTTCGTTTCTACCTACTCATGTTTCTAAAGAAGAATCGCTGTGGCGATCGCTTCGAAGTCACTTTGTGCTGGTTTTCATTTTTGCTTTGTGCTGTCGGCTTTGTTTTCATGTCTAAATATGAAGACAAAGAACATAAGTGTGTCCTCATTAGGATAGGGACTTGTGCTGCTGTGTGCATTGTTGACTGGTAATTATGAGACAATGAATTCCAGGTCAATTTACAGAGCAAGAAAGTAATGTACATACATGCCAAATCTCCCGATTTTTCCTGGAGAATCCCAAATTTCAGTGCCCCTCCCAAAGATCTCGCAGAGCCACCATTCTCCCCAATTTCTCCCAATTTTCCACCCAGACAACAAAATTGAAAAACCATATCCCAGATTGGCCCAGCCAATTCCAGTTTCCAACAATGGCTACTACTACTGCAGCTACTTAGTTTTAATATTACTCTTATTACTCTTTCTGGGTCACAAAATAAACTTTTAACATATTTTCAGGCGAGAATGTAGCTGTGTAAACTTCAAATATCTGAGCCGTGGAGAACAGCAAACTCCCGGCACATCGTTTTCAAACCCCCGCGGCCTTTTGCTACTCAGGTTAAACATGATATATAAGTCACTTAAATAACTTAAACATGTTATTGTTTGGCCTTTTTCAGTGTTTTATTTGTTTGTGAGTAAATCAGTTTGGCTGAGATTAAAGTTATTAGATTAGATTAGATTAAATAAAACTTTTTTTTATTTTTATTTTTTTATTAGTTTTTTCTGTTTTCACAAATAGTACATAATTACATAACATAATAAAGTGTACAATTCAGAATCAAAAATAAATAAATAAATAAAAAACAAACAGACTGATAACTAAGCACAGAACACCAGCTCAGTTCCATCTAAAAAATAAATAAATAAATAAAGAGAGAATACAATACAGTACAATACCTGTGGTCCCATTATTACGCTGCAGTTTGAACACTCAAGAGAATCCTTGTAACATAATATTAGAAACATCAGGTTCCACATAGTTCAAGTATGGTTCTCACACCTTAAAGAATTGATCTGTTTTTGAGTGCAGTATACATGTAAGATATTCCAATGGCACTTGATCCAACACTACTCTTTGCCAACCTTTAATAGTTGGTGCTTTTTCATAAATCCATTGGAGTAGTATATTCTTCCTTGCTGCATAGGTGAGAACACAGTACAATCTCCTATTATTCTTGGATATTAATCGTCGGCTGGGGAGACCCAGTATGAGAGACAGAGGGTCCATCTCCAATTCACAACCGAAAATCTTCTCCATTTCAGATAGCACATTAGACCAATATTCTTGCAATTTCAAACATGACCAGAAGCTGTGAGTTAGGGTACCAATTTCTGTCTTACATTTGAGGCACATGGGTGAAAGGGTAGGATTATATTGATGTCTGCGAAATATGGATATATGCATTCTGTGTATGATTTTTAACTGTATTGCTTTAAATAAAACTTTATTAATCCCTCAGGAGGGTTCCTCCTTGGTTTTCACACAGCTGAATAGACGTCAAACAGAAAACTGATTAAACAGAAGTGTGGGATGGTCGAGAATTTACACCAGCGCCCAGTTATATTTTTAAACAGCAAGGAGCAGACGGCTGAGTTTCACTCCACCGAGAGAGATTGTGACATAATTCTGAAGGTTAGACCGTCCAATTTCACAGTCTCTCATTTCCGGTCTACTCGGCTTTCGGAGGACCTGGCCCACTTAGACCGCAAAGGCCGAGTCCTCAGGTAGATGCAGCCTCTGAATTTGGACACCTCCGCTGTTTCCGGCCGGACAATAATAACGTGACATTTAACTTATTTTATCCGATAAATAAACACTGTAAAATTCAATTTGTTATATATATATATAGTATATATATATTATATATATATATTATATGTATATATATATATATATATGTATGTATATTATATATGTATGTATATATATTATGTATGTATATAGTGTATATGTATTATGTATATATATATATATGTTAGATAATATATATGTACACTATGATATATATGTATATATATTAGATATATGTGTCAAATTAGATATTTAATATATGTATAATATAGTATATATTATATATATATATTATATATATATATATATAAAAAATTATATATATACACACATATATATATATATATATATATATATGTATATACCACTCTCCCCCCCAACAGCCCTTTTGAATGTCTCCCTAATTCTAAGGTCTAACACTAACAAGACTAACAAGTAATGTCTAATACATTACCTTTATGAAGAATAGCCCCAGTTATTGTGGCAGCCTCTGAGTAATAATTCAAATAAAACTGATATAAACACATCTGTCGGCTGGTTACTTTATTAGCACTCAATTTGGGTCTAACACATCTGTAAATCTAAATCACTGAATTGAATATATAAACACACAAGGCTGCAAACACCCACATACACATAAGGCTTCATACTATTGCACTATTGTGTGCATGTGTATGTGTGTAATACCTGTGTGCTGCCGTTGGGCCCAGATTAGCTTGTTAAAATAGAGCAGCACCGTTAGCATGCACGTCGCTTCAAAGCCGAGAAAAGGCTGTTGATCAAGGTGAATGCTACGCTTGTCGCCTTGCCGCTCCCTCACATTCAATCACCCACACGACCTCCTGCTGCCTGCCTGTGTGTGTGTGTGTGCTGCTGCGTGTGCGAGGACCTGATAGCATGTGTAACCGGTATGTCTTGAACAAGTTTGCCAGTTTGTGTATCCATGTGAGGAAGGGTGAGGAGTTGATTAGGAAGTGTGTGGTAGGGGTGAATTTGTATTTCCAATGCTGTGTGCTGGAGTGTGTGACTCTTGTGTTCATAGAGATATTATGACTGCATGTGTGTCTATGCGCATTTTTTCCAGCACTTATTTCCCTTTTCAACAGTCAGCTCAGTGGCCCTGAAATATCTTCGCAAAAACCACAAGACTCGTAGTGAAAGGGGACTGATTCTGAAGTTCTTTCAGAGACTGTTTGAGGGATTTGTCAGCAAATAAGATGAAAGGAAGCAAAACCTTGAAACTAAATGAGCAGCAACCAAAAAGGACGACTGATTATAACTTCACACCATTGGTGGGATAGAGAGATGGAGCAAAACAGTGTGTTAATCCATTTAAAACTCATGATGTTGGACCACACACACACACACACACACACACACACACACACACACACACACACACACACACACACACACACACACACA
>NW_024582388.1:326647-344205 GCF_018398535.1 Haplochromis burtoni | reverse complement strand
ACACACACACACACACACACACACACACACACACACACACACACACACACACACACACACACACACACAAAGACCAAACAATAAAGCCATGCATGTATTTTTGTTTCACTGCAGTTGCAATGGACAGCATGTTGGGCAAGGCTTAGCACTGTTGCTTCCCAGGCTGAATCCAGGCCAGCTGGGGCATTTTTGGGTGGAGTTCTCCCTGTGCTTGGATGGGTTCTCTCCAGGTACTGTACTCCAGCTTCCTCCCATAGAGATTGGTTACCAGGTGTGAATGGTCATCTGTCTCTGTGCTAGCTCTGTGACACACTGGTGATCTGTCCAGGGCGTAACCCACCTTTTGCCTCACGACAGCTGGGACAGGCTCTGCCTATCTGTGGAATGAGCTTGTTTTGGTCAGAGGGGAATTTGGGGGCTTTGAGGTTGGTTTATTGTTTTGGGTTCTTTTTTGCCTTCCAGCAATTTTAGGTGAGTGTCACATGTCAAAGTCTAAGCTTCATGAATATGAGCACCAGTGTTTCCCAATACTACACTGCAAGGCAATGAGATGATCAGCTGTGTTCTGTTCCCTCCCTGTGTTAATGTTCTGGCTGGTAGTTCAAATAAAACAGGCGCAGTGCTCGTTTTATGTGACACTTCTGCTCTTGTCTTGATGTTCTCTTATGTAATTTTAAAAACAAACAGCTTGGCCTTCGGGGTTATGATCACCTTCATTTGCTACCTACCAAACATCTGAAAATGGGCTTTCTGTCTGGCCTAATATTTATTTACTACAAGCTTTCCTGTAATGCATACTTATATTCCTCAGCTGAGCCCAGCACAGGCAATAATGCACCATGCAAAAGCTAGCATGGTGCCATTAGCTGCACTTGGAATATTAAATACATATGACCCAGAGAGCACATATTACAGAATAGCAGTGGCCAAGCCTGAGGGGATCGTTGTTTCTACGGTGAACTGGATTCCCGGCAACAGCACTTAGTCTCCATTCATCAAGTCATTTCTTGTTTTCCCAAGCAACCAAAAAACAGGGGCAAGGTCACAATTTTCACAACAGGAGTCGGGAAAATAAGAACAATATATTTAACAAAACAACCTTGCATAATTATTCATCATTAGCTGCCCCCCATCAGTCTAGCCCTTGTCATTGTCATGACAACGATCTCCTGTGCCTGAATCCTCCCTTGCACCTCCCACTGCATCCCACTCGCCCTCAACTGTGAAACATCAGTGGGACAGCCTTCTGACTAAACATCGCCATCAGGCATTTCTCTGGCATGCAGGAGAGCTGCTCGAAACTCACACGTCCTGCTCATCGCTGAAGGCCATGTTCCTTACATTCTTACACTGTGACCCAGCATGCCACTATGAAAGTAATGTGAATTCAGACCAAAGGGCATCCATCAACTTTTCTCCATTCTTTAAATAAACAATACCAGCTAGAAGCTACAGTGCATCTAAGCCAGCAGCAATCGTGTCCACGAGGCCAGTGGATAAAAAATAGCTAGAATGGAAGTGAATGAAGCCCTTCCACGTAAAGTCTCCATGCTTATCTCAGTGCAAGGCAGCCTTTTAAAAGATACTCTTAATCTCAAGAGCGTCACTTCCTTCTTAAATATTGGTTTTAAAATAGCATGTTTATTGTGAGTGTCGCATGCATGATAAAAAATCTGTAGCTGATGTGTGGACCGTTGTTGGTTGACATGTACTCAACCATGAAAGAGGGCAGGATTTGCAAATACATGCATGCAGTAATAGGTCATATATTGATTAATAATTATATATTTGTAATACAGTGGTCCCTTGTTTATCGCGGGAGTTACGTTCTAAAAATAACCCGCGATAGGTGAACTCGGCAAAGTAGCCAGCTTTATTTTTTACAATTATTATAGATGTTTTAAGGCTAAAACCCCTCACTACACACTTTATACACTTTTCTCAGACAGGCATCGACATTTTCACACTTTTCTCTCTTGTTTAAACACTCAAGTTCAAACCTTCGTAGAAAAATAAGTCCAGTATAGAATGAAACCAAAGGCACCAGCAGGTCCCTTTGACGGTGCAAAATGTTTCGTCGACATTATTGTGTTTGTTGGAGAAAACTTACAAACATACAGTACAGCTCTTAAGAGTCAATCTGCTAGCGATCGAAGATTTATGTAGACTTGACAAGCTGAACGCATTCCGTACTCTACAGGAGACACGGCACGGGGGAGATTGATTGACAATGTGCTACAGCCAATCAGGACGGAGAACACAACGCGCTGTAAAAAAGAAAAAAAAACGTGCAAAATTGCACGAAAAAAATCCACAAAACAGCGAGGCCACGAAAGATGAACCGCATTATAGCGAGGGACCACTGTATACAACATGTCATCAGAATGTAATTGTTATTTTCTATTTACCAAATTTCAGTTATGTATAAATTTCCAGTTTATTTACAGTGGTTATCATAGAGTGTTATGATAAATGTCATGAGATAATTACAACTAAAGACAGTAATTATAAAAATATATTCCTATGTAAGGCTTTAGTGTGCGATCCAGTGTGTCTGACATAAAAATTACATCCAGCTTAGATGTCTGCTTAAAAGTAATAGATCATAACAGAAGTCTGTCCCACATGGTTCAGTAAAGCTCCTTCATGGTTATCAACAGAGAAAAATGGTTTCGTTTGGACGTGAAAGCGAAGCAGGAAGAAGATTCCCAATCATCTAGTTTACTGTATATGTGAGCTAACTATCAATAAACTGTCATTTGTTAAGATTAGACTATTCAAAACTCTGTTCTCTACACTATATCCTTAAATAGCTTTACTTTTACATACATCCTGTACACATTTTCCCAAAAAATAACCTACACTAAGAAGTAAGAGAATAAGCAAAGCTGTAGGTGAGATCAAAACTTGAGCAGGAGGAGGCCAGTGCAGAAGCAACAAAACACATCAAAAACCAAGTATGGAAGTTGAAAATAGGCAAAAGTATTTGTGTGTTCAAAGAGAATACACCTGAGAATACTATTAAAAAAACCTCATGTGGGAGAAAAAGGTAGTTTCTGCAACACAGAAATATTCTAGATGTTGAAACATGTTTGTTACACAGAAATTACATCATGAAGCAATGATGTCACCTGTAACCCCAAATGTGCTGGATGAATGAGAAGCGTGGCAACGAAATGAAATGAATCAATCCACTAATTGCAATACTAATGCCCCTGAATCCTCCCCTTAAACCAACAATTTGTTTCTCTGATAACAACAGTGAGGACCATCGATTCAGAGAAGCCAGTGAAAAATTGGCTGCACTTCAGTAGAACTACTTAATGTATGAAAGATTCAGGATTTTTAAACAAAGACTAGATATGTGCTCCTCTGAGATCTTCTAAGGTCAGTCGGGCCCAGAAAAGGCCCCGTGGCCAAAAGTACCGCACAGTTTGGATGTGTATAGCTGTATGGATGGCAAATAAATCTGCAGTTAAAATGTAAAAAATTGACAGACTTGCAACAACAATGCTGAAACCTCATCTTTGACCTGGCTATGCACTGGGAATCCCTTTTTCATGAACTGGCCTTCTGTTCCTTTGAAAGCAGAGGGAAGGAGCTGTGGCAGAGAGCCAGACTGCCAGGCTTGCTCTTCTCCTCCCCCCCGCCCCAGCGTCCTGCCCAGCACTGTCACCAAGCTCATGGTGTCCTCGCTGTGTCCTGACTTAAGGTAACGGCTCCAATTTCACAGTTTAATTATGGCTAATCTGAGGAAACCGAGCCAACGCTAATGAGACAGCACGTGCTGGCGGCCAGCACTCGCTGGGAGAAAAGTGTCTGGACAAGGTGCTGCGGATTTACAGCCCGACTCTGTGGTGTGATCCCAGCCAGAAAAGGGTGAGGTTTGTTAAAGGAAGTGTAAATCTGTTGTAGAAAAAAATTAAAACAACAGAGAGTGCACTATTTGGATTTTAATGCTCATAAACCCACATTTTAGCATAAAAATCGAGTTCCCTTAGTGTTAATATTAACTTGTCCCTTCAATTTAGTGTCCTAATGATTGGTATAAAACTATGAGCACCCTTCACTTTGATATAACTTGTTTTTGGCAGGTGCAGCAATTTGAGGAGAGGCCAAGATTGAAAGCACATTTGTTATATAAGAATACATTATTGCAATTTCATCCAATGAACTGCCTTGTCTCTCAAGTGAAATCTCCTTTCCTGCGGCAAACATTTTTGTTCAATCATTCATTACTCTCACACTCAAAGAAGAAAAAAAACATCACACTCTCAGACACGTCTACATCAAGTTTTGGATGACTCATGTTGACAGACAGCAGTGGTGGACAGGAATTAGACTGCTGATTTCGTAGCCTAAACCTGCGGTCCCCAACCTTTTTTGCACCACAGACCGGTTTAATGTCAGACAATATTTTCAGGGACCAGCCTTTAAAGTGTCGCAGATAAATACAACAAAATAAAATGATACGACCAAGACAAAAACTGTGGTATTTTGAAAATATAATAATAAATGCAAATTCACTGTGTAATTGTGTAACTTTATTAGAGAGAGTAACATCCTCCAATCTGCCCCTTAATGCTCTCTGGTCGCTATAGTAACATGTAAATATTTCTTTCAAAATAAGACACATAACTACAACACGAGAAAAAGACCCAGGGAAACCGAGTTAACTGTACACTTGTGACTGTGTCAGACACCACCTCCATTGTCAAGTTTGCTGATGACACTGTTGTTGTGGGCCTGATCTCCGACAACATCGAGACGGCCTACCTGGAGGAGATTAGGAACCTGGAGACCTGGTGTTAGGAGAATAACCTCCTCCTAAACATCAGCAAGACTAAGGAGCTGATCGTGGACTTCACTACAAAGCAGGCGAGGAATTACAAACCCCTCATCATCAGTGGCACGCCAGTGGAGAGAGTGGACACACCACTCAGGACCTGTCATGATCCTGTCACATCAACACCCTGGTTAAGAAAGCCCGTCAGCGTCTCTTCTTCCTCAGAAGACTTAGAGACTTCCATCTGCCACTGAAGGTGCTCAAGAACTTTTACTCCTGCACCATCGAGAGCATCCTGACGGGAAACATCTGCACCTGGTTTGGGAACAGCACCAAGCAGGACAGACGAGATCTGCAAAGAGTGGTGCGCTCGGCCGAACGCATCATTCAATCAGAGCTCCCTGACCTGCTGTTCATCTACACCAAGTGGTGCAAGTCCAAAGCTAGGAAGATTATGATGGACCTCTACTATCCCAACAATGGACTCTTCTCACTGTTTAGGCCTGGGAAGCGCTTCCGCTCTCTTAAGGCCAAAACAGAGAGAATGAGGAGGAGCTTCTTCCCCCAGGCTATTCGGGCCCTGAACCATGTGTATTATTTTTTATGCATGTGTGTGTTGTCCAGCTATTACTCACCATAAAACTTATACTGTGGAAACTGAATCTGTTTACATTGTCACACTGTGGTGACGTAGCTTCCTTGCAGGGACAAAAAGCAAGTAAATGGACTGATTCTTCTTCTACTCTCCCTGAGTACTCAAAATGCTCTATATAACATACTAACTACCATTCATACTCTGATGGATGCGTCGGCGAGCAACTTAATATCTTGCCCAAGGATATTTGGCATGCAGACTAGGGGGAAACAGGTATCGAACCACCAACCTTCCGATCAGTAGATATCCTGCTTCTGCCTCCTGAACTACAGCCACCCTGTACATATATGTTAAACCACTGAATGTTAAATTGAAGACACGTTATGAGTTTAGGGTTAAATTCAGGTTAAAGTTCAACAGGTTGCAGGTTGAAGGGAATCTGTAGCAAATTTAAGTTTTTTCTCTGACCTTCAGTCACCTTATGAATGGATTCTGAGAAGTACATCAACTCATTACTTTTTGCTATATTATTAATAGTCAACGTGACTGGTCCCTTGACCCTGCACTCACAGTCACATTGTGACGACAGACTTCACTAGTTTTAATATTAAGTTAGAGCCAAAAATGACAAAACAGGAATTTAAACATGTTAATAGTGCTTTAAATAACAGACATTCATGTTTTATTTTATGTATATTTAACATAACTTATGGCCTGAATGTGGAATATGACCTTGCGCGACTTCTTTGCAGGTTTTTTGCAGCCTGTGTATGTTTCATATATAAAAGACTTCAGAGTTTAATGGCAAAGCTTTACAAAAATAAATAACCTTTTCTGTTATTTTCTTTAAAACTACTTTTTTACCGTCTCCACTAAGAAACACTGTCTCTAGTAAGTGCTGAAAGCAATGCAATGACCTTGACTGTTTTCAGTAAGTTGCTGAGTGGATGACACATTTCACTATATTTGCATAGATTTACCAATGTATTAGGAAATAGGAAAAGATTGCTTCTGTTTTTTATGAATCAAAGTTTCAGGAAATCAACACATTTTCCATCTCTTGCAGCCCGTGCACACAAGTCCCTCCCTCCATCTTCTCCATATTTGCATCCACTTGCATCTCTGCCTTGACTTTGTATGCAGCGACTGAACCTCTCCAATTAATTGTGCAGTAAGTCCAAACTATACTTTAAAACATGGATACACTGCACTGCAAGGAATTTCTCTATCAGCGTACTGGCAGCTAGATTTACCAGTTGTGACTTTACATTCTGCCTATAGTGAACTAGAAGAACAGTCTCCTTCTGTACAAACTGTACAGTAGAGAAAACACTATAATACTCAGTTTGTTTGGTGCTATCACATCATTTATTCATTCATTGTTGATGTATAGACCAGCTGGGATCTTTCTGTGTGGAGTTTGTAGTTTTTTCCTATGCATGTGTGGGTTCTCACTGGGTACTCTGCCACCCACTCGCAGTCCAAAAAATACATGTTAGGTGTGATTCTAAATTGGCTGTAAGTGTGAATGTGAATAGTTGTCTGTCTCTATGTTGGCCTTATGAGGGACTGGCGACGTGACCAGGCTAAATCCTGCCCAGTGACAGCTGGGAAAGGCTCCAGCGCTGGAGCCTGAACTGTATAAGCAGTTAACTAGCTGAAAAGATGGTTGGCTGCAGAATTATACTAAGCAAAAACAGTGCTTCTTAACACCACATGGCATTACGGAATACTGTAAACACACTGCAATTGCAGTAAACAAGCTACATATACAAATGTTAAATGTTATTTATTAGAATTTTATTGTGCTATTATCTGAAATAAACAGCAAACATCTTCAACCTGAGAATTTTCAGTTGAACAACAATCAGCAGCCCATCACAGACACCTTGAAGACAGGTATCTATTACACAGAGTATTGTTCTCATTTCATGGTGGGTGCATGTTAGACTTTAGGCTATTTAAGTTTCATCAAAACACAGACAATCTAATTATTTCCTCAGAAATATCTGTGCATCTACAAAGGGACAGCAAACTCAGTCAGGGCCCGCGATTTCAAAGGGGGAAGTCCCTCAGATGTCCTTTGTAAGATAACAGATACAATTCCATCAACATTCATATCTTTTCCCCCCTAAACCTGGAAGAAATTATCAATTTGCTGAAATCTGCAATCATGAAATATCATTCTTTTTTATTTCGTTTTGCTTTGAGGTAGAGGTGATTGCAGTGTTCGGGGGCTGGCTAAAAAGCAGTGGTATTGGTCTGAAAAACAATGCAATCTTTTGAAAGTATTCATCACCTGATAAAAGCTGCCAAGGTCAGACCTATGGGAGATTGCGCGATCGAAAACATTATTTGTGCACTAGGTTGTTTGCCTGGAGAGCACTTTAAAGGAGCAAAACTGCTTGGGAACAGCAGCCGAGGTAGTTGAAGTGCAACTAGCGCAGGTACATCAAACTTTCTTTTTAAAAACTCCACCATTATGAGCTTGCATGATGGCTGAGTGGGTCAAAAATACTATGTAAACAAAATCTTTGATGCTTTTCTGCTTCTGCGCTTTGAACTCTCTAATAAAGAAAAGTAATATTACACAGATGATAAAGAATACCTTTCTTTTCTTTTTTTTTCAGCTGAAATTTTCACCCACTTTAGCTCAGCTTATGACTCGCACTGGGCTCTCTGAAAACTAAAACATAAAAACATGGACTTTAAAACTGCAGTTTTAATGCTTTGCATGCTTTGATGTCTTCACTTGTAGGCTGACTAGGAGCAACTGTTTACAACCACCACAAACTGAACTATGTAGTTGGGCCAAAGAACATAGGTGTGTCCAAAATATAGACTGTATATAGACTGTATAATGGGCAGAGCCACTATGAAAATCAACTTTAGTGTTATCACTGTCATCAACATTTTTTTAAGCAGGAGTGAACATATTTCGATGAGAAGAACGGTCTGTACCAAGGTGTTGTCAGATAATAAATGTTTTTCCTTTAAACTTGGTTGCTTCTGCTTTTAGATAAACTCACCTTTGGAGAAACCATAAGGTGGCATCTGAGGAACTGCCACAGGCTTCAAGTTTGGACTGTACTGACTACACAGATGTTAGCAGAGTGTTCACTTTATGTGAATGAAGGATGCTGGCTTAAATTTATGACACATCTTATAGTACTCTTTAAAACATTGTAAGATGTGTAAGATGTAAGATTTAAGACACAGAAGACAGTCAGGGGTAAAGTGCCATTAAAATGAAACATTTCCAAAACGTATTTGACAATGTTTTCTAAAACTGAAGTGAAGTGAAAACGGTCACAGCACTGATTTGGATGCAATTACCTCTCAAATAATTTTTGCATGCTATGAAAACATCATTGTATGTATCACATGTATGTATATTAATTATAATATGACTGACCTTATTCCATGTTAGTCGTTTTGGAGGAGCATGTAATTTCATCTGTTAGTTAATGCACATTACTGAAAAGTTTAAATGCCACAGCTTACCTGACTATTGTTGCTGACCAATTTTCATCCCTTTATTACACAGTGTACCTTCACACCTCCACAGTGCATCTTTGATGGGTGCTTACAGCAGGATAAAGATTGTCTCAGTCTAGTTCCTTGAAAAGGACATTTGAGTTTGCAGCAAATCTGCAGCAAGTACATGATGTCAAATGACCAAAAACTAAGGAATGATTCTGGTGCTCTGTTAAATTTCCACCCAGTCCTAACAAGTTGTACCTAATAAAGTGGTCTGTGACTGTACTGTATATTGGATTCAAAGTATATACTGAAGTTAACTGTGTGGCTGCTAAGTTTGCTAACTGTGAGAATTAGAAAGTACATCTTTTCCTACTTTCCAACTATCACTGTCCCACTCAATCTTTAGTTAACTTGCTCTTTTTTCTGTAGGACCTTTGGAGTCATTTCATGCATTTCTTACATGCACAAAAACATAAGGAAGACAAATATCACCGATGCCAATACACAGTTTGCATGCATTGTTGTTGGCTGTGTAGCTTTGTCCTTCTATTATGGCTTAACCTGTTTTACTTTATAATACTTTTAATAGTGGCTGAAATTAGACGCAGCAGGATGCATTATACTCAGTCATCATCAGCATAGAAATTCATTTCCTACTGTTTGTGATCAGCACAGACAAACAAGAGCGAACAGTGATATGATAAACTGAGAATTAATTTGTGCTAATTGCTCACCACACTGCTCATGCTGTGACTGAGAACAGCTACATTAGCCAACTGGAATACGACAAACAACAGTAATATGAATTAAGTAGCCCATTATATGCAGACAGAACAACCAACTGGTGAGAAGTCAGGTTTGCTGCTGCGACTGTGAATGTGAGCCAACAAAAACATGAGGGGAAATTGATTAGAAATCTGCGCAGTTATCCTATCAATCAATGTGGCATTGCTGATCACTAATCAAAACTAAATACACACACAAGCATATCAGAAGCACTTTTCATACAGGAAAGCAGGATGAGGAGCATGTTCGTTCCAGTAGCAGTTTAAATGTGCCATGCATCAAAGAGTTCACATTCAACTTTCAAATTACAAACACCATCAATCCATCCATCTTCCTCCGCTTTATCCGGGGCCGGGTCGCGGGGGCAGCAGCCTAAGCAGAGAAGCCCAGACCTCCCTCTCCCCAGCCACCTCCTCTAGCTTATTCGGGGGAACACCAAGGCGTTCCCAGGCCAGCCAAAAGATATAATCTCTCCAGTGCATCCTGGGTCTTCCCCGGGGCCTCCTCCAGATGGGACATGCCCAGAACACCTCACCTAGGAAGCACCCAGGAGGTGTATGCCCGAACCACCTCAGCTGGCTCCTTTCGATGTGGAGGAGCAGCGGCTCTACTCTGAGCCCCTCCCGGATGGCTGAAGGGAGAGGCCAGCCACCTTTCGGAGGAAGGGTGGCTGGGTAGGGACGTAGATCAACCGGTAAATTGATAGCTTCGCTTTTACGCTCAGGTCTCTCTTCAACAAGACGGACCGTTGCAGGGTGCGCATCACTGCGGCCACAGCACCAATCCGCTCCCTCCTCCCATCACTCACGAACAAGACCCAGAGATACTTAAACTCCTCCACTTGGGGCAGGAAATTACAAATACATTTAAGCTTATTTTTGAACTTACAAATTATATTATGAACTTAAATACAGTTTCTCCAGTAGGAAGCTTTGGTTTTAAAAAAAGTTAACCTTGAATTGGGAAGACGTCACTTATTACTTCTATGTATTGATGACATTAGAAAGAGCCATGGAGAGTTTATGAATCAACTGATCGATAAAAAAAAAAAGACCTAAATCCTTTTGATACTATTCAAAGGAACAGTCAGAACAGTGGCTTGAGTTTGGATAATGTTGTCGATTCTTGTCATTGATATTTTTCATTTTCCATCTTAATACATGTTTTTTTAATTTTATTGTAGATTTTAATGGACTGCACTATGACAATTATATTACAATGCTAAGAAAACATAAATTAACAATTTTTTAGCCACACTTCAATTTCAACTGCTCCTCAAAATGTTTCCATAGATACAGTACGACTAGTTTTATGTTTCTGTGAAACACTAAACTGCTTGTATACCTGCTGCTGACAACAAAAGCTTCACCATCATTCACTGACGAATGGCAAAGCAGACAAGGCAAACAGTATGATATCGTCAGTGACCTTTGCATCCAGGTGGATCCCAGCAGGCTTTGCTTAAGTTTAAATCACTTCCAGTACTGCAGGCATGTGACCCATGATGACATATAGATTTCTTTTCTACTGGTGCTTTCAATTTGATTGGAGCATCAGCTTAACTGTTAAAACATAAATGTAATAAAAAAAAAAACAGTCACATCTCACTTGGCTGCATTTTGTTTGATTTCAGCCCATGCCACGTGTGCCAACTGCTAAATACCTAAAATCTACATGTAAAATTGTATTAAATATTAACTCATCCAGCACGTCTGTCTAAATAAGGGATTTGTGAAAACTTTTGGAGGAGTAGCAAGGTCCATGAAGTTTGATTGAAGGATGACAGTAAGGAAAAATAAAATGTGTGTATTTATAAGGTGCCACAAAGACTTGAATAGAATGTCAATGATATATTATTTTCTATGAAAAAATTGGATTTTCAATTTAGCAGCCGGCACAGTTTGAATGAACCATTGTAAAAGGTGAAGGAATGTCTCCCACTGTCTGATGTTCACCTTCACCTGTTCCACCTCAACAAAGACTGTGCCTCTCAATGAGAATATGCACCTTTGTGAGTGTTCAGTGAACTTGCCTGACAAGCATGTACGCACATATGAGTAGCATCTATAGGCACAGATGGTCAGCCTCGAAGGAAAAAGCCTTACAACTGAAATACATTATATATGTACACAATAGTTCATCCCTTTAGTTGAACTTTTGTACAGGTTTGATAACGTTAGGAGCTAAAATAAGTTCATTTTTCCCTTCAATCACTAATCAAGGAATTGATGTCAAATTGTGTCTCATGGGTAGGAAGAATGAGCTGATATTTTAATGTAATTTTGTAATTGCTTAATTTGTAAATGTCCAGATATCCACAAATTTTGTGTTTACTAAATTGAAAAAGACTGCAACACAAAAAAGTTAGAACATAGAGATTAAACAGTGATTGGCTCTTTCCAAGCATTTAGCTGCCAGTTTTAATTATGACATAGCTGACTGATGGCATCCTGGTTAATTATATTATAAACTGGAGAGGTGAGAAATACAATTATCTTAACAAACATTATTCCATGACAATCAACTAAGCTGAATGAGCAAATAAAATTGTTCAGGTTAGTTTAGCCTCACACAGATATTTGGCTTCCACAACTGACTACGATGCAGAAACATAATTAATTTGAATTAATTTAAAAACATTTTAAATTTTCTGTTTTTGTTTTTTGAAATCACATTTCTGGTAACGTTGTGGCAGCTTGTGATGCTACACTGACACTTTGTTCACATTACTTCCTGTGGACTGATGGATTACTGGATGATGCTGCAGATGCTATGTCACAAACACATCCACAAACCAAAGAGGATACTCTCCTGTCCTTAATGCCAAATAAACAAACACTTAAAAATATATAATCATGTTATTTACTGATTTTAGAATGTATGATTTTAATATCCTTTTATTTTGGTAATTAATGTGGAACAAAATGTTTAAAAAAATGGCTATCACAAGCTTAACAAGCACTGATTGATGCTCCTTAAATTGCATGATTGTGTAATAAACAGTCGAGTGTCTGAAATACAGAATCACAAATACAGAAAGGGAGCAAGTCTTCACATTTTAGTGTCTGGAAACGCCTAATGACACTGAGCTCTCTTTGCAAACAGAGATTGTATATTCTTCTGCAGGTTTGCATTGTGATTTGCATGCAATTATGTACATATAGATTCACTCTGCATTCCCAGAGCCAGCACTGTGCACACCGCCTGCACACACACCCACTCCACAGCTGTATAAACAGATCAGTCCACCATCACACATTAGCTCTGTCAGCTGTAGGACTGCAGCATACATCAGACAGGCCTCTGATGCATTCTGCTAACCCCATGGAGGGAGGAAGATATTCGAGGGAGCTTGTAATGGTTGTTGTGGTGGGTGGGGGTAATTACGGTTGAGCCTCCGGGTCCTGACAGACCTCTCTGTGCCCACCTGGGGAGCACTGTGCCTGCTGTCTGTGAGCCTGCCTGTCAGTGTCCGGTACACTCTGCAGACGAGCAACCACCCTCCCAGCTAACAGAAACCTTTAGCAGCAGATGCTACGCAGTGTGTGGTGCCGCTGTTGCTACCGGCAGAACAAGGGATTTGGGGAAGGCAGATGTTCAGAGGAAGAAGAGCACCACGTCAACACATAAACAACCAACAAGATTACAGAGACACTTCTGTAGCATTGCATATGTGCATTTTCTATCTTCTTCTGCAGTTCTTTCTTTGCTAGTAAACACATGCATGTTATTATTCTGTTAGCAGTAATTGTTTATTTTGTTGTTGTTTTTTTACTTCAATCCAAATCCAATTCCCTCCTTTAATTTCCCCACCAGTAGCTCCGGGGTTGGATAAATGAAGGTATATGATGTTTGCCCATGTCTCTATGCGCTTACAAGAGCTTCGGCAAACAGCTGCAGCTAGACTTAACAACTCTCTGCTGCTAAACTATTTCATTTGAAGTCAAGACTCAGTGTCTAAAAGAACAACCATAATTCTCGTCTTTTTTATGCATTCCAAACTGCCTTACATCCAACAACGTTATGTTGTCTGTGTTGTTTGTCATTAGAATTGCACTAAAAAGAGGCTGGTGGAGAGGTGGAGCATGGATAAAAGAAGTTTGATCTTCCACCACTGCAGAACCACCAGTGCACCTTAAACATTTTAATCCATATCATTAGTTTTGAGAAAATCATATTCTTCTAAATCAAGTTGGGTTAAAGAGCCCCTAATGTCATCCAGTTCCACGTCATGTGAATTTCTGCCATACTAGATCTAATGAAAGTGCTATGACTGCGAAGCAGGGTGAGAGATTGAAAGCTGATTGACCAAAACCAAACCTGATGTCAGGACCACATTTGTAGAATGCAAAGTATAGGACAGGCTCATAGGTTACCATACATTTTAAATAATAATGTGTTTATCTCTGAAAAACGTTTTTATGGGATCTCATTGGCTGGAACTCTGACTGTCCATCGTTATGATATTAGATGGTGAATTTAGAGTGACATCACTCAGATAAGGCATCTTTGGATCTGCGCTTAAATCAAAAAAATACAGTTAGTCTCAACTGAATTTGGCTTTGCAGCATGAAGTACACTGAGTGTGTATATGGGGATGAAAAGTTTCAGGCTGAGAGACTGAACACAAATTGAACAGTTAAACTTTCTTTGCTTTAATCCTTTCCCACCAGAGACGGGGTTTTGCCTTGTTTGGTCAGCATCTGTGTGAACTCTGTGACTTCAAGTTAAACGTGGAGCATCTCATTTTCAATTCCTTTGTGTGTAAAACATAGTTGATATTACACATGGGAGAAGATGCTTTGGAGTTCAATATTAGAGATACTTGTGTTAATATAAAGTGATTAGTAAGTAAATGACTACATATTTCATGCCAACACTGAAAGTATTTCTGTTGAATTGAGGCTTTGCAGATTACATTTGTTGAAAATCACTGTAAAAATAACTTTCTTACTACTACAATTAGAACAATCTGTTAGCAACCAAAGTAATCTGTTTGAAGTAATTGAAGTAATCTGTTATATTGACTATACTGTATATTCCAAATACTGTATTACTTTTATGTTATCACTCCTTTGAAATTAGCTTCTGCATGTTTGCTGTTATGTCCAGGGGATGTAAAGCATGCAGGACTAAGAGCCACATGTTGGTGTTTTGTAGCATGAGCTCCATTCTCCTTGTTCGGCCCTCTCTAGATTCACGATACTGTAATTGTGTCTACTTGGTTTGGCTACGTAAAAAGAAAATAATGGATATGCAATCTATGTACAGAAGGAGTGGAGTTCAACATGGAAGACGCTGTGAGTGGGTCGAATGCTGATTGGTTGAAAATAGGATCAGAACAGGGAGGAAGTGACAGCGAAGTTCACCGTGTAGAGGGAGAACATCTTTGGTTTCTTTGGTTGATTGAAAGAGTAACAACACTAAAGGAAGAGTAGGCTGCGCACTGGTTGTTTGTGACAACTGGCGACATTGAACGGCTACAGCATGTAGACATTCTGCAAAGCTGTGCAAAGGCCCTGCGAAGGACTGACGCACAATCATGTTGGCTCATTTTTAGAGCTGTGCTTAGCACGCAGGCTCATCTGTCAAGTATAATGTAGAATTTCTTAGCAGCTGTCAGGCATCAGCTTACTTATCAGCCACTATCAGCTTGTGAGAATTGCACAAACAATGTGTTATGTTACTCATTCCAACAAAAAAGTACTCTAGCACAATACTTTTTAATGCACCATACACAACATTGCATTTAAGCTAATGAACTGTTTATATGATTGTTGTTAAAGTTTGATTGTTGTATATAGTTGGATTAAAAATAAGCACAGAGACATTCTGATCTTCCTCTGCATTTGCAGACACTGAATTGTTTATGTTAACGAGTGACTCGACAACAACACCAGTTACCAATAATCATGCCTAGATACTGCTGGCTAATCGGGCAGGAGACGTAGTTAATGAGAAGGGCCATTTCACAGTATCAGATCATTTGCTCAATGATGTGTATAGACAACAGTGATGCAGTGTGTCCAGTCCAAATTACAGCCCACTATTAAGGACATTAGACTGAGCCCACAGGTGCATAATACCATGCTTGATGCTAGTGTCATTACCCGCCTTGTTTGCTTGAGCGCAGCCTCTTGGGCATGCATTTTTGCCCAAGAGAAAGATCCAGACCGTCGAGGTGCATTGAAATTCTGGGCTTTTATTTTCATATACCACTTTTTGTGGATGACCTCAGCTGTACCTAACAGCCCATTTAGCACCTGGGGAAAATAGGAAGGGGGGCGTGAACATTGTATGCCAGCTGTCTGTTGTGCCATGCTGTTTGCCAGAAAGCCCAGCGGGTGTCCGCCAGCGACCTGTAAGCAGACTGCCGGTCTGCTGAAGTGTAGCTCGCAGTCTGAACAACGTACGTGCAGAGCAGAATCCAGACGAGGTGTGAGACGGGGCTGGCTAAACATGGAAATGCTAAGCTGCAGCGACACGCTCGGGCAGTGAAGAAAACACAGAATGCTTAAAAGGAGAATGCTCAACTTTTTCTGCATCAAAATTATACATGATATTGATGTCAAATAAAACCAGTAGGGCCACAGCTGTAGAGAGTTTACAAAGGAATCTACTAAGATTTGGAAGAAAAAACAAAACAAAAACATAATGTAGAAACTCTGATGTCATATGCACACTAATGAAGCAACAGGTTATCAAAGTAATGCTTTTTAAAAAAATTAGATTTCACTTTTCTACAAGTGCTATGAGGTTATATCTTCTGGGACTATTGGTCTAGACTAGTTTAATAACAGATGGAGTTATATAGTTATATATCACTGTATTTTGGCAGCTTATTTCTATTTCAGTTGTGTCTAATTTGAATGATACAATTAGCCATTACCAAAATTAGCAAAAAGAAAAGGCTGAGGCTGTCCAAAGAGGGAAAAAGCAGCTTTTTTGACCTTTCCAGTTACACCTGCCACATTTCACATGCAGCAGGAAACACATGATTTTAACATCGTGGAGTCAGTCTGATAAACTTTAGCTTGTAAATGCCGTGCGTGTCAGACAGTGTTTTCTGACTATATGTGTAATTCCAGTAACAGCAAGCTTCAACTGTGTGCATATCAGACAAATTAATGTGCAACTTCAAGCTGTCTAAATAGCTGTTTCCGTCGTGTTGTAAATGTCCATTCAAGCTCACTACAGCAGTGCCACAATACTTAATAAGAGACTGAAATATGTGATATTCAAGAAGAGAAGTTTTTGTGTAGCTGCAATCACAGTGGGACCTTGTACAATATCTTTTTCTGGTGCAGAATCTTGGCAATTACAGCCACAGCTTAAACCAGAAAACACTCAGAAAGCTCACACCGTTAACAAGGTGACAACAATTCTCTAAATTAAATGAATTAAAGAATAAGCATAAATATGTGTTCTATATTATTTAATGCGAGCAGGAGTAGTTTACGACAAAATAATGGAAAATATTCCAGAAATGTATTCTTTTATAAAAAAGAAAGAATAAATCTTGAAAAATCTTTAAAATATTACTCTTCTGTAGTTGAAGCAACAAATCTGCCCTTTTCTTTAGTAAGCAAACTGTCTCCTGTAACCAGGTAGGCCACACAATCTGACAGACACCTGGGTTACATCTCAGCATGCATCTGGCCCTCAGGGCTCGTGTGGCGAGCTGTCATTACCATATCAAAGACGCGCCGCGTCACGGCCGCAGAGAAAAAGAAGAGCCAGCACTTCAACAGCCTCTTGATTCAATTTTTCACATGGAGCTATTTGAATATCTATGGCAGGCGATGCAGATGGATGCATGAGTGCATGCCCAAAACACACACACACACACACACACACACACACACACACACACACACACACACACACACACACACACACACACACACA
>NW_024582388.1:261793-326627 GCF_018398535.1 Haplochromis burtoni | reverse complement strand
ACACACACACACACACACACACACACACACACACACACACACACACACACACAGATAGAAATATAAGAACTCAGGTGTATTTTCATACACATGCAGGTCCATCCTGGGTGCATATATGTACACAGCTCACATGCATGGCAGTGGTTTGATTTTTAATCATTTATTTTCTACCTTGTGATAAAAATTGCAGGTGCAATGGGATGCATCGGCCAACAGACAACCTTGATCCAATATGTGAGTCTCTTTGCTTCATGAATATTCTCATTCAAATCCAGCTCTCTATTCAGGCACCTGGGCAGGCTGCAGACAACAATACTGTGTCATTACGAGTGATGCTATCACTCTGCTCACCGAGACCGCAGACAGGAATGTATTCTCAGTGAAATCATTATGAAAGCTGCTTGTTGTGACTCACTGGTATAGAGCAAGACAACAAACAACACTTCAGGATCAGAAATTCTTTTCATCACCATCTCAGGGATGAGAACGAATCCCAAAATCCAGATATTCTGTTGTGAACGTGGATTATAAGGAAATTACATTCCACCTCTATGTAATTATAATAATGTATAGTGCAAACTGGACTAAGCCTTTTTACAAATGTTACATCAAAAGGTTGACTAACACTTGTATTTAATGAAGAGCTTTGAGCCTAGATGTCAAATTTTGTTTTATTCTGCCACTGTAATAAAATATTTCAAACCTGATTTGTCGAACTGATATATATGTGAAAACGAGAGCTTGCTCTTCTTTGCTTGCCTTGTTTAAATAAAGGTAATACACAAATGTCTGTAAAAAGGAAGGTGGCATCCATTCAACACTATTAGGCAATTAATTTTTATCTAACTCTTTCCTGCCTCATACTAGTACACTTCATGTGAGGTTATCAAATAGGCAGTTCAGTTGACAAAAAGTCGTTATGTGTTTTCGAAAAACAGCTGGAATAAGCATTTGTTCCCAGTCTGTCACCTCTATTGTTGAAATTTGATTAAGCTCAGTCAACTAAACAACTACTTTCGTGAGGCTGTTAAAGGGTGTGTAGGGGTCAAGTGACAAAGAGAGAAATCCACAGACTGCTTCTTTCTAGCATCGCTAAGTATGCTATTTTTAAAAAAGCAATTAGCCATACCGCAGAAGCTCAGAAGCGCTGGCGCTACCTTGGCAACCAGTGTCTGTCACATGACCCTTGTCTTGCACATTCAAGTGCTCACTCAAGAGTCTCCCAGAGCAATGCTGTTCAAAAACTCTGACTTAGGTAATGATTACATTCCTTAATAAGGATCCAGACAGGGTTTCCAGAAACATAATGCAATGTGACAATTATATGTCGTGTTAACCGCAAGTGTTTAAGTTTATGTATCACTGTGGAAGGGAAAACAGAAATGAGCTAACATGTTTTCACTTTTAATCATCAATGCAGCTCAAAATTTAAATACTGGGATCATAAAATGCCTGATTCTTGCAAAAAAACAACTAAAAACTGCAAAAGATCTCATTCCTCAAAGTTGTATTACTTCAGCCGTTTTGTGGCAAATGGCATTTTGGCATTCTGGTAAAAGGGAGTGTTTGCTCCCGCCCTGTATTTTAAATAGCAATTACATTGAATTGTGATGGAAAAAGCCATCCACTCCCATTGTTTCTTATTTTTTAATTTTTTTTGTGTCATTAGATTTCCCTCCTCTATTTGTGAAAAAGCTCTTTCAAACAGATTGGAAGTGCCTTTATTTGCAGTGAAAAAGTGAGCTGGATGGGGTAGTGTGCGAATATTGCCACTACAGGACAATGGTTGCTGCCGCAGCAACCTTATCTTCCACCTTCTTCCCTCCCAACAAACATGCATTCACTTAATTGGACACAAGTCTCAGTGTGGAGAAATCTGTGCCATGTTCTCCGTGGCCTTGGTGATTGAATGATTTCCAATCCTGAAGCTACGTAAATTAACGGCAGTCAGAGTGAGAGATAATGAAGGGTACTGCAGGGGCAAAGTATAATTTAATGTCATTGGAAGATGCACTCTCTATTAGGTTAGAGTCTATTATTTTGCTTCCTCATGCGTGCACACCTACCACTCCAGCGACAATAATCAGCATAAAGAAGAATTATCGCCTTTCTGACAGTGCCAAAAATAACAAAACCTGAGATTTTGTTAAAGCTGAGAACCTCTAAGATTTACACACGGATAATATAAAATAATTTTAATGCCATTCATTTATAGTGTGGGACAAGATTAAATTCTGAAATGGCCAAAGGGGGCACTTTAAGAAACCACACTGGCCCAGTGTCATATTATAACCTGCAGGGTTTGCATTGTGGGCATTTTTTGTGCCTAAATTAAACCGAGCTGCAAATAAAAGGGTAACAGATTAGCGAATGAAAACAAAGCAAAAGACAAAGCTCTCAAACAGGACGCAAACCACGGCCTAGCTCACAAACTCCAACATTATCCCTCCGATCTTCACTGCTCTTCAAAAGAAGACCATTATGTCTCGAGGCTCAACGTTGCTGTGGCCAGTGAATCACAGCAACAATGCCAAGGGGCACTTGTGCGTATTCCGGAGCCGCCAGCGTCTATGAGAGAACGGCAGTATTTGACTCCCTGGGATGAGAACACGGCGGTTATTTAATGAATCTCTCAAAATTAAAAGCGTCCTTGTAGCCCCAACACCCTCGTCCCTTCTGATTTAGGTTGAGCATTACTCGGGACTACAACCATTAAGATGACTTATGTTATGTCTCCTGACAAGAATCCACCATTTGCAGTCGTGAGCGTTATCTCACCTTTATACACAGCAGTCATGTATTTTCTTAACACCACTACAAAAAGTCTGAAAGAGCAAGTCAGGGTTCAAAGCAGGTGTAAAATGTCCAACTTTAAAACAGGACATCCACAAATAAGACATTTATGCATCTCCGAATACCATTGCCACAAGATTTCTGCAATCCGAACAAACAGATACCAAAGTTTATCCGGACCTTGAATACAGAAGAGTGACAGATTTTTAAAAATCCTCAAAATGTTTTCTTTTTACTTTCAAGAACTTACTCACATTCCTCCAACAGTGTTTCGCAGGATAAGTTTTAAATGAGAATTTTATGACGCTTCAGATGTCGTTCAGTTCATCCAAACAGCTTCAAGGCTTTAAAGCTCTTAATGGCAAACATAAAGCTGCTCGCCACAATGATGCGGACAAAGAAAGAGCAGGACTTAGGTCACAGTCCACAAATCAAAGGTATTGAGCTTGCAAATTAGTGCTTTGATGGAATGATTTGTAATTTAAGTGAGCAAACGGCGAGATGGACGAAGGTCAAACAGAGATGAAGACAATCTCCTGCATTTTTTACTGTTAAAAAAAATGCAAGAGATTGTGCCCTCGAGTAAGGGTCAAATAAGTTGCTAAAAATCAGAACACATTGAGCTCACAGGATATTTTTTGTTTTCTATGATGTTTTCTTTCTAAATTGTACTAAAGCAGATGTTTCAAGAAGTCCTCAATTAGAATCTCATATGGGCTTTTAATTCCTCTGTTTAAGCAATCCCAAAATGAGCTGTAGGACTCTGTCCACTTTAAAAGACAGATGAGACAGGCACACATGGCATTCAATTAATTGGAGTCTCGTTTAGGGCTTTTTTTTTTTCTATTTACTCGAGTATACTTTTTGCTGTGTTTTTACTTGCTGTTCAAAACTGTTTCCTATGGGTTAAAATTTCAAGCTTGCAAGTCGGTTTTCTTGGTTATCAATGTGCTGTCTTCCACATCATCTAAAGGATACCAATGCATTTTTTATGTACTTGTCCCCACAGCCACTAGTAGTTTTAAATGGTAACTACAGCGCATAATAACAGCTTTCATTCGGGGATATGTCAAACAAATACATAAGACGCTTACTGAAGCTTCAATGGTGTCATGAATTAGAAAGACAACACATTTCAGAACTACTGTTGCAGTTCCTCTGAAACGTAGTAGCTCAGAGTAGTCGCAAATCATGAACGAGCCACAACGAACAGCAGGAGATGTGCTGATTCACTGTGAGACAGTTGAACTAGATATAAATGCTGCAGAACAGCAATGTGATGATTTTAAAGCACAGATATTTGGAGCACTGTTTTAGCTCAAGCACAACCGTGTTTAAGTTGGATTAAACAAGGTGTCCAAGAAAATCTCAAAGTAAAGGGATTTTTTGTGTGTAACAACAGAAGTTTGGATTTTAGATATTGTGGAGCTGATTCATTCAAATACCAGTTGTATACTCAGTTTTCTTCCAGTTATGGGATGTCCTTCCAACATCTTCCATCTTCTAAATCCAGGCACAGCCTAAAATACACTTTTTTTTATCTTGTAACTTAATGAGAGCATTTTAAAATCCTTATATTTCCATTAAAGTTGACATACCGTTCCCGTGTAGTTCTCACTCATTTGCCACCTTAATACGCTAGAAATTCAGGTGCGTAAAGTTATACAACCCCACAATAATTTATGATCTATTTTAATGCTGGACTGTTTTGTCTTTATTGGTTTTATTGCATGCAATTTCTCCCATTACCTCTTCTGCTGCAACAATAAATTTTCATGTTATCTCCATTCCAAATATACACAGGCATCAATGTGAAAATGAGAATTCATCTCTCAAACCTGCAGGCCTGTTCAAGTCAAGTTTTCATGTCTGTGAGAAAACAAATAATCTCCTCTGCACTGTTGAGAGACTAACTTTTCTATTTTTTATTTTTAACCTGTCATCTGTGATGTAGTATGCTAATATTCTTATTTTACAGAGTATGATAAAACTATAATAAACACTATATGGGGTGATGATGGATGCTGTGTTGCAGGTTGCGACTCGCCAGTTTTTGCTTTGCCTCTGTGTGGCAGGCTGAGCTGAAGGGGTTTTCTTTGCTTCTCTCCCTCTCTTTCTCTTACAACTGAGGTTCGATTGGCCATAATTGGCTGCTGTTTGCAGCTAGGTATCGATCACCTCGAAAGACTCTCCATGCCATCCCTCCCTTCTTCCAACCTCCCAACTCTTTCTGTCTTTCTCTCCCTCAGTCACTTACTATGCCCCCTTTTCCAACCATTTCTCCCTCAGACCTGCCACTTTGATAAGCATGGTGAATGGCGCGCCATCATCGGTACAGCCTAAGCCTTGAATCAATAGGGGAGTGCAGATGCTCAGCAGTCTATTTACTACAGAGATGGTGGAGAATAGCAATGCTAGGAGATGAAAGCCATGTAGGCGAGAGATGGAGACAGGTGGAAGAGATGAAGCAGCCATCACGCGCCAAGACCCCTCTTAGACCTTACTGTTGGTGCTGCATAGCTTTTTTGTTTGTTTGTTTGTGTGGGTTGTTTTTAATTGATTTACTCAAGTGGAGTTATAAAGAATGCAGTGCATCATTAGTGACAGTCAGTGAGGAAAGAGATGGAAAGTAAAGGAAGATTAATGAAATTCTGTTTTTCATGAAGTCGTTTCTGCGATGACTCAGCTGCTCTGAGAAGTGTCTACAGTTACTATCAAACACAAATATGAGGAATGTGAGTTACCAATTAGAATAAATGAGTTTCACATTTTCATACATTTTATGCATTTTTTTGCACTAATGCACAAGGTTTTGTGGTGAAAAGTGTTTGCATGCTACAGCCTGGAAAGACATTTTTAGAAATTTGAAGTTCAAACTTAGCAGCAGTAGGTAATGAGTGCACCTTCATACATTTCATTTGGGTTTGACACTCCTGTCACATTTTGCTTCACTAATCATGTAGAGGTTTGATTAGGCTCAAATCAAAAACGAAAAGTAAAGTGTGTACTCACATCGGCAATCCCAGCCTCCAGGATGCTGACCTTGGCTTCCTTCTCTAAAGACACCTTCTTCTGGACTATGGTAAGGAAAGAACAGAGAGAAAAACCCCACAATGATTAATGAACTGAAAAATGTCCAACAGTATGTTTTTACAGAAAATAATAATGAATACTTTTCTAGCCCCCGGCAAAAACATCGTATATGAAAAAGTTTATAATGCTAAATCAGCAAAGCAATGTTCATTTTTTAAACATTTTTGTGACAATGGCAACGGAACAAAACTGCAATAACTTTCAAACGTAACAACAATGTCTATTGCATATTGTTCCTCCAAACAGGTAGTGTAGATTAACTTTAACATGTGATTAATCCTCAGTGTCCACAATAATGCATAATAGGCACCCATGTGTGTACAGTCATGACTATTAATCAATGCTACAAATTCTGCCAAACAAGCTATTAAACTCTGTGCTCAACTGGCTCACAAAAAATCAATGCTTCCTCCTTCCTCCTCCTTAACACATGACGTATAAGCAAAACCAGAACATGATTTATAGAAATGCCTTGAAAATGCAGCTTAGTGAATTTACACATGATTGATAAAGATCCTTTGTAGAAACTATGGAAGCATAGTTGCATTATGAAGCACAAAGACATCAGAGAGATATAGAGAGTTTGTAAGAACAGCGTTCGCAAACAATCCTTCTGGTGTAGAGAAGAACAAAAGTCAGGTAGCCCTCCATCTACCACACTCCCCCTCTCTGAAACTTTACTAGCTCTATCCTCTTCAAAACCAAGTCTTTTTTGGACTTTTGGACTTCATATAATACCTACACTACTTTACCTGATCTAGTCTGACAAGGCCTGTAATTGGCTTAATGCTACTGTCACGAGCTACATTTTCTAAAGTCTAAAAAGAGAGGCCAGAGGAGGCACGGGAGTCTAGTGCCCACTCAGACCACTTGAACTGCAATATGCCAAAAAGGTTCAATTGGATTTTATGTCCAGTAACAACAAAGGGTCCTTGGTGGAGACACTGAAACCCCTACTGACCCCCTAATGTTTGCCAAGTAAAAAGCATTTAAAAAGAATAGAATAAAGTAGGCATAGAGTAAAGTTATGTATCAGTGGGTGGTTGTGGCTTGTGATGCCAAATATAAGTAAAAAAGAGCTATATGCATACCAGTGAAACACGGCTAGCTGAACAGCTGGAACTGTTCTCCAGTGTTTTTTGTATTCAGATTGATGTCGTCAAGCGCTGCCTCTTCAGTCTTTTAAGTGTTTTAATTATCAGACACAAAAAGGGAATATTTATTCAGCCATACCCATGACTGCTCTTTAAGGTTCACTGATTGCACACCATGAAATCTGACAACAGGACTGGTGTAAGAAGGGCCTCTTATGAGATCACAAAAACAATCCATGTCATCATTCACATTCTCATATATAACAAGCTTGTGCAGTAGCAAGCAGCCACCATAGGTGTTGTAAATTACAACGCGCACTTGGCGAGTGGTCGTGGCTGTTTAGTGGAATATATCCTATTATAAAGATTTGGTTAAAGTCCAATAGGAAGATTGTATCGCTCACATTCGCCTGTAACGGTAATTTTCTGCAGTTTCTTCTCAATGCAATATTTCTGAATTTACTTTATTGCAACTATCCCATAAATTAAAGCAAGAGCATGGTCTACAACGAAATGTGAATTTTACCAGACAGGTCGTCATGGCGTTGGTGGTGATGTCACTGAGGTTATCGTGCAGGCTCTTCGCAGACACATTCATTTACCAAATTAACCCCCCCCCCCAAAAAAAAATAAAAAAAATAAAAAAAATAGAAAACCTTCCACAGGGCTCAAGAATAAATTCTACCATTGCAGGTCCAAATGAGCTATTACTGTAGCATATCTTCACTTTATGAAATATGAATTTTTAACCTGACCTGCCGCCAGGCAAATATTAAAACAAATTTCCACACAAATAGAATTAAACCCTGCGCACAGCTCTCTTTTTTCATGAGCTTAAAGGGAAACAAATGGAGGGCTACAATTAAAATTCAGCAGAGCACATATTAAAGCCAGAACAGAAACGATATGAAAAAAAAGAAAGGATACGTAATTACATTCACTTCGCTTTGCATCTGAATACACCGGTGAGGTGAAAGAAAGCGAGTCTTCTTTGTCGACACACCAGGCAGATGAAGGATATGCAAATAGAGGCCCAGCTCTGCCACAGTCCAAATTCACCAGTGGCTTTAATAATTAGTCTTTCAATTCGTCATTCACTGGTCAATTTATGCCAGATGTTATGCAACCAAAGATGCTGACCTTAAACACCACAGTCCAAACGAGCAGCTCTTTTGAATGTATAAAGCCAAAATCAATCACAGGTGGACACTTCCTTCTGTTTAATGTGAATGCCTTGGTTTCCATGTGGTATATGGAGGGGACTCGTTTAGCTCTGTCACGCTGTAATAAAAAGACGCTGAAGGGTTAATGTTGTGGCTGACTGGTACTTGTCCAGGCCCCAGACAAAGACATATGAACACCTTGTCTGCGATAGCCAAGTGGGCCGACATGTCTTAATAGTGCTGTCAGCAGGGAGCAGCAGCAGCGGAGAGAAATAGAAGCTGAAGTGGCTGAATTGGTTTGTCAGTGGCACCTGCTCTTATGCTCACTGAGGAGCATCTGAAAAGACTTCTAGTTCAGCGTTAAAAACCGATGTCTCCATCAGACGTCGGTTGCAACTTGTTAGGATTCTTCAAACTCATCAACACCAACTCAGGTGTTTTCCATCACTTGTCAAAAAGGTAAGACGCCTGTTGTGACATCCCACAACGGGCAGAATTCTTGAATGGCTCAGTCTTCAGAGGGCAGTGTAGCAGTTGCACGAGATAATCTGTTAGTTTGCTCTTGGAAGCCACATGAATCGCATGAATTATTGATCTTCCCCTCGCAGGAAACATGACTTTTCAGTCTTTAAAGCTGTAGCCACATGGTACTTTTCCAAGGCTGAATTTTAAGTGAACCTCTTGAACTGTCTAAAATACTTTAAAAGGACTGTTTGCATGTTTACTGAGAAAGAAAGTGTATTTCTCATTGCTGCAGAAAGTACCACCGTAAAACAGTTTGGCATTGGTGTTGCTTGTGCAAATGATTTTCAGAGAAAAGTAAATGTCTATTTGTGTTACTTTGCATGGAACAGGAGGGAAAACATGTAAAAAAAATGCATTATTCACTACATTTCACAGATAAAATCAGTTTTATTTGATTCCATTAAATGCCTTCAATCGTTCTGTTGATTTCATTTCTTTCTGAGGCTGCTGCTACTTTCTATGAACGCAAGTTGTAGTGCTGCCAATGCACTGATTTGAACAAAATCTTTTAAAGGATTAATTAAGTTCAAATGAAACACAAGCAGAGACGGTAAACAGCAGGCAACTTTGGGACCAGACTCAGTGAAATAACTAAAGATGTTGTTGTCTAAAGTGCCTTTGGTAATTGGTGAGGCACAACCTATTTGAGTTGCATCTGCAGGAAAGCGTCGGTGATGGGTTCTCTCACACACACACACACACACACACACAAAGGCAGACACATCTAAGACACACACACACAAACACTCATATTTAATTCCTCATACAGAATCAGAGTAAAAGGCCTGATATACACAAACAAACATGAAAGCACCCAATGTGATTTTGTTGGGACAGAATCAGAAATCTCTGCACCAACATGGCCACCCGTCTGGTTCCCTAGAGTGACTTGCCTTGCAGCCAGCAAGCGTGACAACATCACAGGCGGCGAGCTTCTTCTAATTAGTCGACAAGTCTTTGGACCTCCCAACACCGCGGCACCGCGGCCTCTTGGAAATGTAGCCAACAGCTATCCGGACCATCCACTCCTCTTCTCTCCTGCAGACTACAAATGACTCCAAGTCGAATGAGAGCACTGCTCGTGAACAAGCGACCTGAGGTGCCTCATTTGTACCCCAGCGAGCGTTCTCTCCAAAACCCAAATTGGATCCATTTTTAAGAAGCTGCAATGGGCAAGGTGTCGTGATCAGAGCGACTGGCAACTTTTCTTTCAGCCAGACAGGCAGCACAGTGTGAAAATAAGATGTAATGCGACAAAATGGGACTGAAGCAGCGATGGACTGCAGACTGAGAGCAAGCTGAAGGGAAATGATCTATACTCAAATTATTCACTTTTTTCCATTTCGAGAATATTCCATCTTCCATTGTACCTCTCAGATACATTTGGACTGCAGGGAAAAATTGGGCCTGAAGGAAGTAACATGGACCAAATCTCATTTCTACAACTGAGGCCCCTTTATTTTCCCTCCAAAACACACAGAGGCGCTTCATTTGTCACCGGTGCCACCCCCGTCCTGAATTTTGCTTTATGTTAACTCAATGTATCTGAGGCGCCTAAAGGGAAACACAGCGAGTGCTGGGGATTCAGAAATGCTTCATTTTTCACTGTTGACAAAAGAGAAAGGCCCAGGCTGGCTCCACAAGTCCTGGACCAACAGAATAGATGCTTTTGCAGCACTGAGGGTTCCTTATTCCAACCACTAACCACCACCCCAAAGAAGCAAACCTCTATACCTCTCACTCACCCTCCTGGGTACATTTCAGAAGCTGTATAATGAGAAGAAAACAACAGCCATCCTTCAAAGGCACAGAAACCAGTGAAACGCCATCACTGCAGTGACACACTACAGGGGTGTAATCACATTAGTTCATCACGAGAGCAACAATCCCTGAGCAAATTAAAATATATTGCAGGCTGTTTGCTTTTTTTCCCTGTGTCCCTACAAGATCTGGTCCAAGGAGCACAACCATCAATTAATGTTGTGCAGGTAATAAAAAAGCCAGCCGGGATTAAGAATGCTGTGGTTAATGAGGATAGGACAGGACATACACAGCGCAGACAGATAGATATTTTACTGTAACAAATTGTTTATTTTGCATGTGTAAACTCCTTGGAGTTCTTCCTTATAATGTTTCTCTATTTTAAACTGCATTTTAACTTCTAACTTACAATAATGAAAAGTTTGTCAAAAAAATGTTTTGATCAAAAATGTCAAATTTGGTTTATGGGAAAGTAATTTTCACGAGATGGGGATTCTTCAAGTATAAAAGAAAGAAAGACTTTCTAAGAGCACAAAACAGAATAAGATCTTTTAAGAGAACATAAGATTTTAGCTATTATCCCCTGGGTTTGAGATCTGGCAATTGTGAGGGCTGCAGCATTTTTAGAGGCTACTTGTCAAACTATTAAGAGCCACTCTTGTGGCACATGAATCGGGGTGCTGTCATCTCAGAAGAGACCACTCTTATAAAGATAGAAATTCTTCATCACAGGATGATAAAGGTGATTGCCCATAAGATCTTTGAAATGATTTCCTTCTAAAACGAAGGAAGGCTGACTGCACAGCAAAATCCCTTCCACAGCATCAGACAGCCTCTCATCCTGGGGAGGGTCAAGGGTTCAGGTTTTTGTTACCAGACCATATTTGGCATGTCTTTGTCAAATGTAATAAATTGATGATTGTTGGGTTTTTCTCTGTATGTATTATTGTAGTAGAGTCTACCTTACAATATAAAGCTCGACTATTGTTGTGATTTGGCGCTGTATAAATAAAATTTAATTGAAATTAAAACAATTTCATAATAAAAGCAACAAATTATTAATACATAATTTCATGCACAACCTGTTCGTCCAACAAATAACTTGACCCACTGTGTATATTTTTTTTCTTGCAGTTTAGTGTTTTAAAGCAAATTTCTTCAGTTATGAAATGGTTACTGTTTCCTGTCTCCCTTCAGAATCTAATTTCATTTATTACGCGATAAACGCAGAGCAATTCAAATATTTTGGATCTGAACGCTTCATCTCATAATCGACCCTACAAGTCACCAGTAATTGTGTCAAAACAGATTTGCCTGTCGTTTTTTCAAAAGCATCTTAATTAGATATTGTTTCCCTCTCACTTGCATTAATTTGATTTCTGATATCAACTTTTCAGCCTTCAATCTGTTCCTTGTTGATCACCACCCCCAACTCCCCTAATTCTTGGTGTTATTGCCTGCAGTAATCTGGGATGCAGCATGGACCGGTGTGCTGTGTGAATGTGTGTTTGTGGGAACGTGAGTGTCAGATGAGGAGGAAGGCTGCGTGAAAACAATGTCATTTGTAATTAAATTCAAAAGCAGGGGGCCGAAATGGCATCTCGGGCCACCTGGGGGATGAGAGACCATCGAGGGAGGATAGAAAGAACGATGTGTAGACTGAGAGAAATGTGACAGACAGAAAAAAGAGAGAGATAGAGAGCGGGTGAGGGAGGGGAAGGCCGAGAAGAAATAAGAGCTTACTGAAGAAGGCTCTGAAGGACGGGGCGAATAAAGACAGAAACTAAGAAAGAAGAAAGCAGGAATCATGCCAATAAATGAAGTCATATAAATAAAGTCATCTAGTCACAATAAAGGTGAACCTACTGAAGTTCAAATTGAGCATCCAAGTGGAGAAAGAAGGTGATTTTTGAATGTGGCATGGTTGTTTGTGTCCGATGGTTTGAGCTGAGTATTTCAGAAATTGATGATTTAATTTCTCACATGACTTTTGGATGGTGGGGTCAGAAAGACACAATTAAACCCCGTAGTATATTTGAGTATTATTAGTGACCATAGCAATCCCTTTATGGCCACAGTGTACCCATCGTCTGATGACTCCCTTCAGCAAACCGTGTCATGAAGCTCAAATCATCTCAAACTGGGTTTTTAAACATGACAATGAATTCACTGAACTCAAATGCCAGATTCCCATCATGGATGTGCAATCGACAAATCTGCAGCAACTGTTTGCGATGTAGACGAAAATCTCTTATAATCTTTCCAGCACCTATTAAATCTAAGACCCAGAGACTTAAGGAAGCCCTAGGTATACATAATAAAGTGGCCTGTGTATGTTAATCACTTCAGCTGCTGTTATACTTTTTCTTTTTCCTCTGTTAAATCAAATTCCTTTTGGTAAGGAAAATAGGAAAGTGGCTTAACTGAACCATAAAGCCAATGTGCCACAAAATCAAAGCAATGACTAATAATAGGCTAAGATCTCTCCACAAAGCAGCAAAGTTTGAGTTCAGTGATTAAAATTGGGATTATTTTTGTTTGTTTGTTTTGAACATTATGCTACGGATCTGTTTTTTGTTTTCCATGATATAAACTTAACATCATGAGTCCAGTCTCCAATGTTGCTGATATCTGATTGAACTCCAGGATTATAGATGCACACACACAGTATATTAACCATAATGTGTTTGTCTCGCTCGTTGCTGTGAACGCCGTTCTCTGCTTTAATTGATGACATTTAGCTCCTCGCTTCTGCTCCGTTTGATTCATTCACATTTTAAAAGGCAGGTATTAAACACCTCTGTTACTTTACATAAACAATTCATTAAGCCGATATGACACCGGGGACCCCGGCAGGAAAACATATCCCAACCGCCCACAACAATTAATGACCTCACATCAGCCGACGCCTGACTGCAATGAGGCAGGAAGCCGTATTCCAATAACAAGAGCTCATTAGTGGATCACCATTCTCATACTATGAAACATAAACCCACATGAACCGGCTATTCTTTTTTGTCATGTTACTGTTTGGTATTCATACAGCGTACGTCCACCTTCCACTAGAGCAGCTGGGAAGTGTGTAAAAGAGCTTTTCTTTCTGAGAGGGAACTGTCATAAAAACTAATATTCCCAAAGTGGAGGTGACCTTTGAGAAATTGAGTCTTGAGTCATAAAACCCAATTCTGCACAAATGGAACTGACCTCCAGTATGTGGGAGAAAAAAATGAAATAAAACTCTGTTCGGGCTTCAAAATTGTGACGACAAACTGAATTTGTGCAAATTTGTGCCACCGTTCTCTGCTTATTCTGAAACCACTATTTTCGCTCTACTCCATCGGAGCCATGATTCAAACTTTTGTTCAAATTCTAATCCCAGTTTTTTAGTTTAGTTTTTTTAATTTTCCCATGCTCCTTATGTTGCCAGCTTGTATGCATCAGAACTGTTTGTGAGACGGTCAAAGAGCTTTTTGTGAACCGGCACTATTCACACAATTTCACTGCACAAACTCAAAATCTTAACAAGTTTATTTGTCTTATTTCTAGTCGGAATTATCTCATTAAACTTAAAATAAGACAATCAGCTACACGGCAACATTTCAGTGAGCTAAAGGAACTTGTTTCAAGACAGTGACTCTTGAAACTAGAGAAAAACTAGAGAATTTTCACTTGTTTCATTGTTTCATTTCAAGCTAAAATATCTTGTTTTAAGTAAAAAATCTGCCAGTGGAACAAGTGAAAAATCTCATTTTTTTTCCTCTGGTTTCAAGATTCACTGTCTTGAAACAAGTTCCTTTAGCTTACTGAAATGTTGCCCTGAAGCTGATTGTGTCTTATTTTAAGTGTAATGAGATAATTCTGACTAGAAATAAGACAAATATACTTGGTAAAAACAACAGCAATATTACAAATTAGGCCATGTGAAAAAGTTAACCGTTATTCCCAAATTTTCTCTCTTTTACACTTTCATTTTTAGTTTTGTCTTTAATGGAGAGGCTTTTGATTTTCATCATGGTTGGCATGATGTCATTATTCTAGCTTGGGTAGTTTTTGTGCCAACCCTGATCAGATAAGTCATCCTGAAGACAGGGATGCCAGATCAGTCAAAGCTCTCATGGGTTGTTTTCAAATTTGGCAAGTTTTTGCTGTAATTTAGTGTGAAGACTTAGTTTGTACCTCTAAATTCTTCTCATTCTCCTACTCTTCCCCTGACTCTTTCTTCATAATTCCTGAAGGGCGATCACGCTGATGATGCCTGGGCATGACTTAAAGCCATCACATTTTAATCCAGAAGACATCACAACAGCATCATTTCTCAAAATGTGGGGTAGTCGAGTAGACAAATTGAAATGCATCGTGTTTAAAAAGACCATCGGAATTAATGTAAGTCTACTGTAATCGTGTTGTGACTGTTTTAAGACTTAGACGTTAGAGGAAAAAGGATGAGCAGCTTTCATATGTAACATATGTTTAATATTATGAAATGCTATCCTTTAACCCAAACCATGATCTATTCCTTAATGTAACAGCAATAGTATTTACATGTGACCAGGAAGAGTCAAACCATTAGAACAAACACTAGCATAAAACAAATAGCTAGTGAGAATGTGGTGCTTCCTCCTCTCTGCTCTTTTAGCATTCTTCTTCCTCCTTCAATCTCTCACTTTCCTCCCTCTGTCCTCAGTGCTCACTTCTGTCTTCCTGCCACCCCTGTTATCTTCTCCCTACCCTCCCCCCTCTGAAGCAAAGTGCTTTCTGGGGGGTGTTTATAGGGCTGATAAGTGGCAGATGACAATCGCTTGGCAAGGCCAGAGATAGGGCTGCCAGTACCTTGGCTGCCATCTATCAAACCTCCCACAGAGTGCCAGGCTTTACCCAGCTGTGCAGGGAGGGAGGGTGGTCATGAAAGGTAAGAGCTCTCGATCTTCAGAAACAGGAGGACAGACCGCCCAACATGCGCTGGCTAGTGGCAGTAAATAATGCTTATTGTTTGCTTTAGATGTCTTAATACATGCTCAATAATCCAGGTAAGGAAACCCTGGAAAGTTAAATCTGTTCATCTGGCCACAGGAGGAAACTTCCATCACTCACCCAAGTGACGTTTAGTTCTGCATAGTTAAGCATCATGAGGACTGCTGTGAATTATACATCGGCAAACATCCTCTGGCTGAGGGGATGGCACAACACAGAAGACCCACCTCACTGGGCAATGAGTCTGTCGTCTATCTACACCTACGGGCTAGTGGCCACTGTTTCAGTGATGAGGATGTGCACATCCTCATGTGAGAGGGAGTCCAGGAGGGCATTTATGTGAAAAAAGAACAACCATTGTTAAATTGAGAAAAGGGCCTAAGAGTACATCTTTCAGCAGATTGTGGAAGGGTGTGGTTAGTGGCTCGGCTGCAGGGGAGGGGTGGAGCAGCGGGTTTAGGGTGTAGTGTCGGGGGGGGTGAGACATCACAGCTGGTAAACATCAATAATCATACCTTCCCTGTTTTAGTAGCAGGGAGGAGGAGAAGCGCTAGCAGGAGTAGCAAGAGGAAGGAGCAGTCAAGCAACGAGAAGCCGAAAAGCTGCTCGCGAAAGCACAACAGCTCACACTGCCGAGGGTGGCTCATTCCTGCCACACCCTTTTTCACCTCTGACTAATGGTGAAGGCAGTTTGCAAATTTATGATAATAAAACTGAGCTTGTGAATCGTTGTTAATAAATAATACTAGTTCCAATCATTATGCAGCTGCAGCTGAGAACGAAGGAGTCAGTTTTTACATGAAACTGACTTCTATGTAAAATTACAGGAAAACGTCTTTGGTGGGCTGATTCTGACTTCAGCTCATACTACTCATAAAAAGACCAATAACAATCTTTTCAAACAGCTCTTAGAAAGAACGTAGAGTAAATAAGCATAGCTTCACAAAACTGTTGTTGTTGGGTTTTATTAGGACAACCTGCAAAAGTTGGTGTGAAGCTCTGAAAAACAAATGAGTTATTGGTTCAACCACAACCACTGTTAGTTTAAATAAAAAGTAGAACACATTTATAAAAAGGAGATTTTTGTTCATTTTTGTATCAAACACAAACTTTTTTAAAAAGAATTTCAATAAATAATTACATTTCACTTATGTTGTTTACCAAAGCCAAACAATGAAATGACTGTAATCGTGTTATTTTTCCCAGCAATGCTTTGCATCACTGTTTCATTCACAGTAATTACATTGCCGCCTGCTCGAAGTTTTATTACTGCACTACATAAAAATGCGACGTAAAACTTAAACATTAATACTTTCGAGAAAAATTATAATGCGTTGTCAACTTAGTGGCCATCGTTCTTGCAAAAACGATATTACCAGGTAAGAGCAAATAAGGAGAAGAGGAGGGAGAGAGGCTCCACTTACTGACAAATGGACAAATGGTTTACTGACAAAAAAATTGACATGGAAAGCCAACACTTAACGCCTCCCTCCTCCATCACTCTGATGGATGACCTTTACAGTACATATGAGTCATCTTCTGGGCAGACTGGGTGAGAGAGCACGTTAGAGATTGAGAGGGAGAGAGCAGACGGTGGTGGTGCTGGCAAGCAAACCACTTGCCGTCTGATCACCAGGTGCTGTAGCACGGGCTGCCTCAGACGGTGCAATGGCATATGACGAAGTGGGAAAGGAAGAGGTTGACATGGGAAAGCATACAAACTGTGACTGTATACTTTTCTGAACCTCGGATTGATATTTGTTTTCCTGAATTGAATAAAGGCAAACTTTTCCTGTTATTCACCCACAATGTCTGATGATAAAATTTCAGCATAAGACCTCATTAGTCCAAAATTTCAACTTTATTTCAGCTTTCTTCAGCTGTAACACAAAGACTGTTGACTTCCGCCAGAATCCCTCATCTCTTCTGAATTGGATGGTCTGATCTTCACTTCGTTCACACTTGGGATATGCAAAAAATCTGATCTGCTGGGCTGCATGCACATCAACCTCAGAGCATGTCAGCGCCAAGAGTAGAGGCCTTCATGTGACCATCAAATCTGGAGTGACAACTGGCACACAGGCCACCTTGCAAACCTTAAAAACTGAGCCAAGACACAGTTCCTGGCATCTTCTCTTTCAGGGTTCTTGCAGTAATTCTGTTGTATGTCTCACTGTTAAGGCTACCCGTCTTCTCTTCACCTTTCTTTGCTGTGCACTGTCTTTGCTTCTCATGCATACATTCAATGTGAAGCATCTTGTAGCAAAGCTTTCAGTCACTGCAGTGAAATCAAACAATTGCATATGTGCTCCAAATCAGCATTTCACTTGGTTGTGAGATCTGTTTTTCTCTCTCTCTTGTTTGGTTTGTAAACACGTGTATGTACATCAGTTAGGCTTGTTTGGAAAGACAAATAGCCACTCAGAACATGATTTAGAGTTTAAACACTAAGTGGAATAAATGTAGTTTTTACAACCATGATAAACAAAAAATAGATTTCGAATTTCCCAATAACATTTTAAGATAACAGGTGATGTCTAAAAGGCTTTTTCTTCTTTTTCTCTTTCTTATACTGATCTCTTAGTGTGGCATTGTAAGTGCCCACATATATACAGTATGCATATAGTGATCGGGCTTGTGTGTGTTCCCCAAGTAGCCTGCTGGCACTGTGACGGAGCCAAGGCCAGTCTGCTGGGCAGTCAGGCGGCGGGGGCTCTCGCAGGGGAGTCGCACGGTCTTCTCTTGTCCTGAAACTCAACTTAGAGGGAATATCCTCCATTATCACTGGAGGGAGGACAAGCAGTCCAAATACTAAAGGAGAAAACCTTGAGCTTTTCCCGCCTCCTCACTTCGCCTGTACAACAATGTATTCAAGGGACCGCAAATGCTCGAGGTTGCTCATCTTATTCATGCTGTGGCTGTTCTGGCTGGATGTGTGTTGACTGGAAGCCATGACAGAGAGTACAAAACTGTTGCTTTTGTGTAGAAAGTATTGAGCAAAAGTGACCCTGGTGCAGACAGCTGAAACGACTGAACGAGGGAGCAATCGCTGTTTATCTATCAAAGTTATTGAAAGGGACAAGGCACTGAATTTAACATTTCTGAAGTAACTGAAACCCCTGAAACCACAACTGTTAAAGCAAAGAACCAAACCAAGTATTCAATCACATCAGGGGATATTGATGCGTTCGCTTCTTTGGAAATATGTTTCTTATTTTACAGTTTTCAACATGCACTAGCTGCTCTACAAAATACATTTATTCAGACATAAATGACAAAGCTGTGTAAAATAAAAGCTTTTAAAGTTCACGTTTTATTTCAAAACATGGATCTACATCTACATCAAACTTTGCATAATGAGAGACAACAATGCTAACCAAACACTACAACTGACTAAACACATGACTTTAAGCCCTTTCAGGTTTTTTTTTTCAGGAGTTAGCATTCAAACATGTTTTAAGAAATGAGGTACAGTGTGCAACACATTCAAAAGTTGGTTATAATGGCATTTGTGTAAAACAATAAAATAAAAACTTAAGCCAGCTGTCTTTGCAAGAAAAAAAACACAAGTCCATCACAGAGCTTGTGCAGTAAGTTCACGGACAGATGGACGGATGGAAGGACGGACTTTTCAACCAAAAACATGTGACTGAATGAATCAGCTGGAAGGTACTTTCACCTAAAGTGACACATGCCTGTTTTAGTGTGTGGGGGTCTTTAGTACAGCTGAAGCTCAGAGAACAGCTTGACCTCACAGACTGCAGAGATCTAGACCCACAATCTATTACCACTGCACGATATATTGCCACTCACTTCAATTTGCTTAACATAGTTCTTCAGCCGGAGTGAGGCAGCTGTAACACAGCAGAGAGGAAAATGATAATGCACGGTAGCAGGCATTTTCACTACGTACAAGGATTTAATGACCAAAATCCTCTTTTCTATCAACCATAATAGTCACATCAGCCTAACAACAAATTCCTCACATATTCTTTTGACCTTATGAGCAAATACATCAAAGGACATTTACAAAAACTGGGCAACAAAAAGGAGTGACTTCACTTCTACAAACATATCTACAGGTAGCAGCCTGCACTGAAACGTCCACATCAGACAAGCCACAGAGAAGAAAGGCACATTCCAGTATCGAGTTAGCCTCGGGGCACAGCGGCCTGACGGGTAACTGTACGATAAGACAGGCTGCTATGTCAAGACGTTATCCTTGGCCAACAAGCCATCTTGTCCTGTGGCTCCTAATTACAATCCAGGTGGGACGAAAATAGGGTGAAGTGATAAAATTTGCAGAAATGACAGCAAACACTGATACTTGCAACATCAGGATATCTGATGGAGATTAACCCTTGGAGGGTCATAAGGACATTTATTGCCCTTAGGCATAAAGGCGGATGTCTTTTTAAGGACCCTCCAAGGGTTAAATGTTTGCTGTTGTCTGCTGTCACACTATTTCTGCTTTCCTGTACTTTAATAATAGAAATATTACAAATATTATCTTAATTATTAAGGATGTTAGTATTATCACTTTTTACACTTGTTGAGAGAGGATAGCTCATTTGGAAAAGGACCAGATGACTTTGAGCAGAAACAAGCAAAGGTGGGAGGGAGGTGTTGGGAAAGGAGACAGAATGCTGGCAGTACCAGTCAGGAACCTGAGCGGGAGGGTTTAGATTGTAAATAAAGGGCGGCCTCCGGCATACATAACAAAAGAAACAAAACAGCAAGCAAAACACACACACACACACAATAAAAACAAAAAAGCCTGGGCTTTTTGCCACACTAGCAGACTTTAAAACAAAAAAACGGAGATGTGACCTGTGGGTAAACTGGCATTAGGCTGCTAGCGCCCACTCAGAAGCTACATATGTGGGACAGATTCAGAGGATAAGAAGGAGATATCGCTCCTCCCTGGGGCCTCCAGTGTATCAAGGCCTGCCTTTTACCTGCAGGGCCAAGCAATTTCTAATGTGCTGAGTGTCAACAACAGGATGAAAGAGTTCACTATCATTAATGCCTTTTCTATTTGGAAGAAAAACAGATATACAGGTGGAAGCTGTTTGCAGTATACTGATGTATTTAAAGCAAACGGGGCTCAGTTTACTTTGAAAGTCTGCATTATTTCTCTCTATCGATCTGTTTATACACTTATTCTATACACGTCTATACTTCTATACATGTAAGTATAGTAAGTCAACAGTGCACACACAAGCCTTCCTTTCAAATAAACTTGTCTAACTTTGTTAATACCTGAGATTTGACCTTTTGAAATGTGACTGACATTTTTTCAGATTACATTTTGCCTCAAGCCTGAGAGAAGTCAAGTGGGTGAGCCAGCCAAAACACAATCACTACGGCATCTTTCTAATTTCCAGTATAATCATGATAGGGGTGAGACATTTTCTCCAAATATCTGGGGGAGATTTGTGGGGACTCAGATGGCAGAGCGGGTCATCCACCAACCGCAAGATCAGTTGATTGATCCCCGACTCCTAAGTAAATGAGACTTGTAATAGAAAGTGCTTTGAGTGCTCAAATGATTAGAAATCCATAAATTCCACCTTGTTTTGAAGATGCCAAGATTTGTTCTTAAATATATAAACTTTTTAGTCTTTTATCATAACTGACATGCACGTACATGAAGTTTGGATAAACTGAGGAATAATTATCCTACAGATTCTCAGAAGTCAGGACAGCTCAAGAATGTGTACCTTGATTTCAACGTGACATTCGGTACCGTCTAAATCACATCACTTGCAGAGGTTTTGTGTGAATGTGTTGGAAGAAATTATCCCAGACTGTGTCTGCCCTCTGCTGCTTTTTCAGCTACTGTTTGATTCCCGAGTAGCTTCTGGTTTCAATCTGCCCTTCGGCAAGCAAGTCCTCTTATGTGATCTGACACTGAGCTGTGTGCACGAGATCTGCTTTGTCTTACACGCACTCACACACATACTAGCGTGTCAAAGCCATAAAGAAACAAAAATGCACACAGATACACACGCACATAAAGGCTTTGAACACGGACGCATACTGGTGTACAGTCTAAAAGACGAGCAGAAACACCGTCGAGCAGTAAAGAACCTTCACACAGATTTGCACGCACAAAAACATATTGATGTGAACAGAAGAAACGCACCACGGATCCTATTTTTAAATGTAGAGATGTAGAGATCTGACATATAAAGTGCTCAGACTGATACAGTATGTAGTGCTGGATTCTTTTCCTGTCTGATCACACAGCGGCTTGGGCAAATTGTGTAAGACTGTAAACAACAAGTTGTCTGAAAGTCTAAATTGCTCATTTTTCATGACCTATGGGGCCTTTTTTATTTCACTGATTTGATTATATTCCCAGACCTCAGCCACAGCCCTGCAAAGTGTTCTGTTTCTAAAAACGATGAACCAAAGTTACAAAAATAAATAAAAGTAAAGTTGAGTTTGTACTTAAATGTTGTTAACATTAATACTTATTTCAATTTTCATATTATTTATGCCGTTTAAAGCATTTATTGCCAAACCTTTCATGTTTAACAGCTGCATTTAAAAAAATATTGCTTGTATTTACTGGAATAAATAAAAAAATCTCTACAAACACAGGTAAGCATCAGTTTAACTGTCAGTCATCCTGTTTCTGCATCCCAAGCATCTCATTTTCATTCATATGGCTCTGTATACCTTGTGATTTTTCTGAAGTGGTTTGTGTGTGTGTGTGTGTGTGTGTGTGTGTGTGTGTGTGTGTTAGACAGAGGGAGGGATCAGGTTTGAAAGTCGGACACAGATCTGGCGGCCAAGGTGACCTCATTACCGACATTTGTTCCGCTTGTCGCTGCAAATCACACACTGTGTCCGTCAAGACACGCCAAACGCCACGCGACCATCAGTAACCTGCCCATCTCTGTGGCAGGGGAGCACAGAGCTGATGCCTCCTGATCCGTGACCCCAGAGAAAATCGACAATATCGCATTCACATTCAGAAGGAGTCTGAGAAAATCTGAGGGTCTCTCTGGCTGGACAAGTGCGATGCAGTAAACGTAAAAGTGACCCAGCGGCTGACCTCATTTAACGGGTTTGATTTCAGGGCATGAAAGGGATGTTGATGTAGCATGCAGGCAGTTCCACCCTGACCTCCTGACTTCTAAAACGTCTGCTGGGCAGAATATCGACATGACCTGTGCAACAACTTGCAGACAGTTTATGATTGTATCAGGATGCTGTTGAATTGTCATCAGAGGTGTCAGCATTACACTGTCTGGGACCAGGATAACTCAACTTGATAACTGTAACTGTAAACTTGTCCTTTTCACTTAGGTCTCAAAGTTCAAGACTGCACAGAGTTCTTATTTGAGTGCAGTTAATAAAAAGAGCTTTATGGTAAATGCAGAAAACCAGAAATAGCTGCAGATATTTCTTTCTGCTCCTAGTATATCTGGGACAAATCTGAGATGTTTAAACCCCACTTAAGCCCCATAGTATTAAAAAACAAAGCTGAAACTGCAACAAGTCTTCAAAAATATCAGACTGTCAAAGATCGCGTGCTTCTATAATTACCCCTGCGACAGTTTCAAAAATAACACAGGGATCACTAAAGGTTCATGTAAGCTTTGGAAACTGTGCTTGTTAAAATTAGACAAAGATCACGTTACAGGTTAAAACCAACAAGAAGTAAGTAGGAGGACTTCTGGCAAGAATTATTATCAGGTATTCTTCCTTTTCCAACATATGTCATTTTAAGATTCTGGTTTTGACTTTCAGAGCTCTTCATGGAGCAGCAGCAGCTTACATCACTGAACATTTATATCCATATGTCCCCAGCGGGTCCCTGAGGTCATGTGATCAGGGTGTACTTGAAAACTAAAGGAGACAGCTTTTTGCCAGAATGGCCACCAGACTCTGGAGCTCTCTCCCTCTGAGCTTGAGATCTGCAGACTCTTTTTCAGGAACTAAAAACATATTTTTATTCGTGTGTTTGGTTCACTCTTTTTTTTTAATGCTCTGGTATTTTGTTGAGTAGCACTTTGTGATGTTTGTTTTGTTACTTAATTCAAATTAATTAAATGTATTAATTAATATTCTTCAACATCATCAGGAATATGGCCAATCATCCAAAAACAAGCTGTATTGTAACCCTGTCTACACCAATAAAATGGTCTTCATGCTTGCAGAAGAAGAACACACTATCTCCCAAAGCTGTCACGAAAAGCAAAATCATTTGATTCTATCCGATTGTGAGCTTGTGTCTTTAGAGTGAGTTATATTAGACTGGGACCACTAAGGTCTCCACCCTTGATTGGCAACCTTACAAAACACCTCTGGCATCATCTGTGGGAGCCCACGAATAAGCATTCCCAAGTACCTCCTCACGGCTAGGTTAAACGCCCAGTCACCAAGCACTTACTGAGGAGCCCATCCCGCAGGCATCTCTTGAATCACGCTTAAGTCTGGCTTCTCACCTGGGTTTGATTTGCCTTGGGAGACCTACTAGGGGCATGTTGCTGCTGACTGTCCTAGGATCACTCAGGCTTGGAGTAGAGTGAGGTTGGGGTGGTATGGGCATCAGACTAGAATTCCTCATGTCTACCTTCTAGGTAAGATTTCTCTGCCATTTCCAACCTGGAGAACACCCAGGACATGCTGGAGAGACTATATTTCTTGATTGGCTTAGGTAGAAGTTTAGACTACTGACCGTGTGACTGAGAATAGTGGTAGGAAATGGATAGACGGATCTATTGGAGAGCTCATCTGGATCATAAAGTCCAATATCTGAAAGGAAACTCAGGTTATTGCAGAGGGAAAATATCTGTATTGTGGGTTATGCTTTTTCTTTTTTTTGACAAGGGTGACAGGGTAATGATATAGTTTAACAAGTTATATAGTTACGTTGGCAAGTTTAGTTTAATACTGCATTTTTGCACAATAGTAAGCTGCAGTAGAGGCAATCCCCACCTCTCTTTGTGCGTGTGTGTGTGTCCGTTTGTGTGTGTGTGTGGCTGATGGAGGCGGCTGGTGATGGCAGCAGCCAGTTAACTGGTGAACATATCTGTCTTGGCAGAGCCATTATGCAGGACTTGGTCCCATGCCAGCCGGCAGTGGAGCGAAAGAGCGAGTGTGTGTTACGAATGCGAATGTGTGTTACTGAGCGTGACTGTGTGTGTGTGTGTGTGTGTGTGTGTGCACATTCCTATTCGTGTTCACTGGGCTGCTTAAAAGACAGAAAGCCACAATCTGAGCAGTAAAAAAAAAGTGTGTGCCTGTGTGTTTGCATGCATCTCGCTGCATCTTATCAGGAAGTGTGTGAGAGTGTGTGTTGGATAGCTCTCTCTATCAACAGCTGGTAGTCAGGGAAGCGATGGCCTGGCCACGCGTCTGGAGGAATGTGCTTTGGTGGCAGATCCAAGTATCTGTCTTTCTCACGCGCGCACACACACACACACACACACACACACACACACACACACACACACACACACACACACACACACACACACACCCTGCCGACTTGCTCCAGCTTATGCTGATGCTGTATGGCTGATGCTGGGTATTTCATTGGTTTCTGGAGAGGTTTTTATCTTTCCTTTCTTCTCTCTGTTGTGGAACTGCAGTCAGATTACTGAGAGATTACATGTAAAGTACAGGAGCTGAACTGCCAAGACTGTCAGTTTATTAACTCCTACCAATACTCAAACACACAGAAACGCAAAGAAACCACAGTGTTTGCTGAATGACTTGCTTCCCTCAGTCTAACTGTTCTTTGATTCCCTATTTCTTTTACAACTGTTGACCAGCACTGTTCAATACCACCCTATGCTGACAATAAGATGTTATGAAAACTTTTGTTTCGTCCTAACTCCCTTAATGGCCTAGCTAACCTTTCTCCAAGGTCTGTGAAGCATCTTCGAAATTATTCACTTTACAAAATCAAGCTTCTTTTATCAGCTATACAATTTAAACAGCTCGTGTTCTTCAGCGGAGGCCACATGAAGGCCAGTCCAGACTCAAGTTTGATAACGTATTAAAAAAGAAAAAAAACAAGAAAAACTCTGGGTATGCCATTAACATTTAAAATAAGCTGGAATACAAATTGAGATGTGTCCAGTGTTTCCATGACAGTTAATGCTTTTAAAAGAGTGATTTAACTGGCAAAGAGACTGACTCACCCACCTACATATCCACCAATTTAATCATTCAGTTTGTCATGTTTTAATGGATTATGGGTTTGATAAAAATCCTGATAATTGCTTGTCATCAAACAAGTAATACCACTTTATATAATAACTTTCCTTCAGCATAACAAAAAAAAAAAATCTATAGCCATGCTTGAAGGTCTGTGACACTGTAATTATCATTGCACCTCAAATTACACCGCTAATTGTTGGACAGACATAAAATGTTAAGTTCGTCTACATCAGAGACTCAGGTCTGCAGTTTCAAACTTTTCGTTTGGCTTTAACACAGTAGTGTTAATATTAGTATTATAGGTTGTGCATCGTAAACCTGCTAAACTTATTAATATGTTGTATGTTTCTAAGCACTAGAATATGGCTGACACAAGGAAGTCAAAAATATGTATAGATACAGTAAATAGACTGCATCAATACAGTCTAATGGGAAGTATTCTGCATTCCCTGCTTTCCAGTTGGATACATTTTAGTGTGAGTTGTGACTTCCTGAAACCATCCTCATTTCTAATAATCAAAACCAAACTCTAACAGCACAAGTGATGGTAGCATCTGAAAACACACAGACTCTGAATTGTGTTATGAACAGCTGTTCCTACAACACCTTCCCCGTCAGCTGCACCGCTTTACTTATGAGATGAAAGGATAGCAATCGTCCTTCGTCAGACTGAATAACAGAACTACAATGAGCAGAATGAACATTTTTATTCGTACACGGAGGACAAGCAATATTTTTATCTATTAATCCATGGCCAAACACTGCAGCCTAAATAAGACTTAAAATCAATAAGTATAGATATATAAGCTCACAAATACTGTCATTAGTTGTGAGTTGAATGACGTTACTGTCGTGTCAAGACGACCTGTTCTGTGATCCTGGTCATTGTTTATAGTCTGACTACGAACACAGAGATTTTTAAAAAGCTTGAGAATGCAGCTTTTCCAGTGTCTTCCTCTTTTGTTCCTCTTGGTTGACCATTTAGCTGCAGCCAAAAAACCCAATCAAACTCAATAAGCTAGTAGAACTCAGACTTTAAGGAGACTGCAAACACAAACCAGCAAATATCTGGTACCTACCAAAAATCTTGTTTCTTGCTTACAGATAATGCACATTCAAAACCAACAGATATAAACTCTTTACTAACTGTCCATGAAGGAAAGCAAAATTAAACATCTATATTGGTACATGGTAAATCCTCCGTGCTTCAAAAATCAGATTATATTCTGAGTATATTTAACTGTATTGAATTCAATTCATAGGACAAAATTACAGCAGTTGCCTCAGATAAATACCCTACAAAATACCACGAAAATGCAATAAAACAAGCCCGTGTGAGGAAGCATTTGGTGACAGTGGGAAGGAAAAACTCCCTTTAAACAGGAAGAAACCGTCATTCTGTAAATCTAGGATTTTTAGACTTTACAGACTGAGAAACTAGCTATGTGATAATGGTAATGCAGTGTTTGAGGTGCTATATGGCTCATTGTTCAACCTGAGTGGCTCAATATTTTGAAATATAATTACATTATATAATCACTGTGACATTACGTTTCTCCCAAAATGTACATCTCACATAATTTTGGAGCCTTAACATGATCTTTTGGGGGGGGGTGTTTCCCTCTTTGAGCCAAAAGTGACAACGTTTGAACAAGATGATGGACATGGGTAAAAATGAGGAAATCCAGCTTTCTGGATCTGACTAACAACAAAATTTTCAGTTCCACACACTTAACTCATTAACTCATCTAAAATCCTGTACTTTCACAGATAAACTGTATGCTTCTGAGCTCGTTTACATTAAAAAAAATGTTATAAACCTCTGTTAGTCTCTTTACATGTAAAACATGGCAATGCATTACACATAATAAGAAAAAATGAACCATCAAGAGTCGAGTCATGTGATCCTGTCCTGACAGTATCTAGAGATTGAACCCCTTCACTGTGACAGAGTAGTCTACACAAAATGAGCTGAATCTCAAACAAGTCATGAGTCTATTCAATATTCATGCTTAGAAACAAGGCAGCAGCCTATTAAGGCGAGCTTCAAACGAAGCTGCTTATCTTTTTAATTAGGCCGCAGGTTGAGAGCGAACGATATTGCACTCTGAGCTGATGTATATGTAATGTGGAAAAGTATTGATTGTGAGGAGAAGTCGATGAGGGTGCCCATTCAAGGTTCTAGCTCCGTGAACTGTTCAATACAGGCGCTAATAAATAATATCAAAGGCAAAACCTGGCTAAAGGTGGACGAGATGAAATCTCTTTATAATGCAAAGCCCAGGGGGAGAAGAGAGAAGAGAGGATAGGAGGGATGGCAGATATTTCTTTTCGCAGGCTGCCAGGGCGACAGGATATTGCACAGAGTGTGCAGCTGAAGAAACAAATAACCCGTCTTTCATCAATAGCAGATTAAAACACAGACGGAAAAAGGGATAGAAAAACATTCCTAATTATATTTTCTGGAGTTTGTGTTTTTTCCTGACTGTTTTGACACAGCTAATATGCTTTTTCTTGAACACCACCCCCTCTCTTCACACACACACATTAAAAAAAAACAAAAAAAAAAACAAACCAGCATCATCACCCTCCACCTTGCCAGGTTATCTAGGTCTAATAGGCAATATAAGAAGCTATTTGCACTTCAAGGTGCTAATGCAACACTTTCCTCAATCTTATTAGCATCAATGTGATTTTCTCACCTGTGTGTTGACAAGTAGAATTACACAAAGTGTTTGGACACCAATACTGCCAACATCAAACAACCCCTTTCAAACCCGAGTTTCTAGGCAAGTTAGCACCCTGACCTTTGCCGGTCTATTACATTGTTGACTTTACTGCAGGAAGCTGCTTGTCACAAGTGTAATTTAAGAGATGCAAATCAGTCTGTTGTGCTCAGTAAAGCGTTGCTGTTTTCTAGCAGCAGTTTTTTTTTGTTTTTTTTTTATTTTTACACTTTGGATATGAATCAGTTTTAAAGTGCTAAATGATGCAACATATTCAGTTGTTTCACAAAACATGTCCTCATGTTTGGCAGGAAGTACCAGCATTCAGTATGTGTAGTACAAAAAGGTAGATAGAATTACATCACTGTAAAACTATAGCTCACTTTCAATAAGTTAAATAACTCATTTAGACTGATTTTTTTTTAAGAAAAAGCTAAAATAAAGAAACAGATTTGGGCATTTACAAGTTTAAAAGTACAGACAAACGTGAATGACTGTTTCAAGCAAACTGAATGTGCTGAATGCGTATTTTTTCTTGCCTTCAACGTTTATGGGGAAACTTTTTATAACCACAATTAAAACCTACAAAGGTAACAAAAAGAGACTTCTATGGGATTTTAAAACAGTCATAAAACAGTTTGAATGATGACAGCACCAATATTTTTGCTTTATTTTGCATTGATTTTATGGCGTTGCCATTTCTTTGATATTAAATTATTATTACTATTTCATTTTCATTCACGATTTGTTGTCTGAGCTTGTTCCCTTTTTTATATTTTCTTCTCTTTTTCTCCAGTTTATACACAATTCTTGTCAGTCTGACAAGCAAACATAACCCTTTTTAATTTGACTGATATACTATGCACATTAACACGGCGTCAGCAAAGCAGTTAAGGTTACAACGCAAACATTGAGAGCATTGTCGTTGATTTTATGATGAATTAATAGTTGTAGTGCAAAGTAGTGGAGAGGATAGAAAGCTAGCTAGCTGGTGTGGCTCACTCTTCTACTAAGCAGCCAAAAGTTAAGTAAGCTAAACGAAGGTTAGCCAGACTTGACAGCTCTGTCGCTTTCCTAATTTTTTTGCTAGCAGACAGAACTGACCACAAAGCCCTGAATTCATGCCATGTCCAGTGTAAGTGGGATTTATTAAGTTACAAATACTTTACTTACTGTAAAGATATTATCACAATGGGTCAATGTGTGTGCGTCTTTGTGTGTCTTTGTGTCATTAGTGAGTGCACGGCTGGGCCTGGGTCTGAGGCCCAGGTACCGGGCAGTTCTTTGGTGCCTGGAGCCCTGATCTCAGCTCACACCGGGGTGGCTGGTCTCTAGTGGGGTCGGTTGCCCGTCGCCACTGGCCCTCTGGGACTCCCACCCCTTTTGCCCCATCTAGGGCCTCCATCCTTCTCCAGCTGGGATGGGCGTGCAGATGTTGCCAAGACTCGTGGCCTTGGTACTTTGTGGTCTTCAGTAATCTTGGGGGCTGTGGATGGCTCAGATCCATCTCTGTCTGCGTCTGGCTCCTGGGGGGTGTCACTGTGGCTTCCCACCCTCGTTTTCAAGTACATATGTGACAAAGACCCACACTCACATTCGACATACTCTTTCTCTCTCTCTCTCACACACACACACACACACACACACACACACACACACACACACACACACACACACACACACACACAAGATTTATTTACCTGTGCATTTTCGAATGTTTGTGTTCCAGGTGTTGTATGTTTTTCTTACAAGAGTGGCAGTTGATAATATATTGTGGATTTCTATTTGTACTCTATCCTTTTATTATGTCTTCCCCAATCCCCCACCCCCCCAACTCCCTTTTATTGTTTGCTTGTCCTGTCTTAGACATTGTTACCCTGTATACCATATATAATGTAATAATTGAAATAACGCGAACAGAAATGATGAAATATACACATAAACCCTAAACAAGAGGAGCCTATAGAGAATTTGTAGAGCTGAACTGGAAAAGGAAGATGTGTTTAGCACCACAGTGCAGATCATAACTCTGATTGCAAAAGCTGCCAGACAGGACAGGATCGTTGCAACCTCGCACAAAATCATGTGCACGGGATTTTTTAATTTTCTTTGATGTTTTAAGTTTATCCCTCTACAGGCCAAATCCACTGAGTGATGTTATAGATGTAGGTAGACGTAGTCCCACGTCAGCTCATTCAGCTGTTATACTTTATATTGCTCACCAATGAAACATGGCACTGTAAATGGCTGGAGTGGAGCGATGAATCATAGGTACAGTTATTGTAAGATAAATTGGTAAGTACCAAGTATTTGTTTATTATGTTTTATTTCTATTGAATTCAAGGTTGTTGGCACATTACGGGGACAGACAGCCAAAGCCTTAAAAATCATAATTTAAAGAGCAGAGATGCTGTGCACCACATTCAGCTATAGTGACTTAAGTCTTAAAGAAATATTTCTTTCCTTCTAGAGTTTATCTTAGATAAACTAATGGAATACCTCTTCCTAGTATACAGCCACAAAAGAGTCATTTGTTGTACGTTATAATTTAAAAACCTTGCAAAGCTTCTCACAAATAAAATACCAAATAGTAGTTTTTACCTGGATGTTAAAAACATGAAAGCCTAAGATCCCCTTTGTCTCAATAGACTGACACTCTTATCGATCTTATCAATGAAATGCCTAAAGTCACTCCGGATGGAAGTTCTCTGTTCTCTGCAGAAACTAGTCTTTGATCATATGACCACACACCCCAACACTCTCTAACGTCTCCACGGCACACGCTCAGCTAGAAAAATCTTGTCAGCAGCTGCAGTTTGAAGTCCCCTCGAATGCAAATTGAAAATTAAGGTGCACTTCCTTAATCTGCTGTTCTAATCCAGCTCCGAAAAGGAGGTAAAAGAAAGAAAATAGAAAGGAAAAATCCACAGGAAGGGCCACATTAATTATACACAAAAAGAAAAACTACAAAAGAGGGCCTGGTCTTTGAAGATACTGAGCACTAAATGTCACCCGCAGTCTTTGAAGCTCTCAACTGCCTTTGTCTCTCATTTCTCCTCTACATGAAACACGACGCGCGGAGAGACACTGCCAGCAACAGGAAGGGACACTTCAACTTGGGGGTGCACACTCTTTAATAAGAGAGATAAGAAATTATAAAAATACACAGTATACTCCCCTATCATGAAATAACTTCTTTTTAATCTGTGACCTGAAATTCACATATAAAGTCTGCACAATCAGATGCAGACTAAATTCAAATAGATTCCAATTTATTTACATTTTTTGCTTTAATTTATTATTAAATTACGAGAATTTATCTGTCTCAAACTGCAGCAGGAATAAATTGATAACTCAAATAAATCAAATCCTGCTTATAGAGGACTAATGTTATCTGAGGACGTCCAGAGATTTTAATATTTACAGACATTACTGAAGATTTTAATCCTATTAAATCTGCTCTTTTGTTACTGTCGAAATGTTTTGTTCACTTCAGTGAGGTGAATATGAAGGTGACTGAAAATCTATTTTTTGTTGTTTTCCTCTTTCTATAAAAATATCCATATAGCAGAAGAGGAGCGTGTATGTAGAGTTACTGCACAGCGGTTTCAGAGTTGACCCACTGTGGGTCAATACATGTTCCCCGATACACACAGAAAAACGCAGCAGTGGCTTAACTCGTACTGCCTCGTGGTGGAATGCCTCGCCCGGCCAGGCAAGTTGCAATTTACATCAGTGTGTTTCCATGTTTATGCCATTTTTACTCTCGAAGGACAGATCTCAACAATCAGCACAATTTTTATATATGCTGACCTGCACTGCCCATCAAGTTTGGACACACCCTCTCATTTAATGGTTTTTCTTTACATTGTAGATTCGCACTGAGGGCATCAACACTGTGAATGAACAGATACTGAATGAAATAAAACATGTTTTCCATTTTTGACTCTTCCACACTTTTCTGTGATTACTGCTTTGCTCATTGTCTCGATAAGCTTCGTGAGGTCGTCACCTGAAATGGTTTCCTAACAGTCTTGAAGGAGTTCCCAGAGATGCTGAGCACTTGCTGGCCCCTTTGCCTTCACTCTGCGGTCCATCTCATCCTAAACCATTTCGGTTGGGTTTAGGTCAGGTGACTGTGATGGCCAGGCCATCTGGCGCAGCACTCCATCACTCTCCTTCTTGGTCAAATAGCTGTTACACAGTATGGAGGTGTGTTTGAGGTCATTGTCCTGTTGAAAAATAAATGATGATCCAACTAAATGCAAATCGGATGGGATGGCATGCCACTGAAGGATGCTGTGGTAGCCATGCTGGTTCAGTGTGTCTTCATTTTTGAATAGATCCCCAACAGTGTCGCCACCAAAGCACCCCCACACCTTCACACCTCCTTCTCCATACAAGTAGAGACCATCCATTCACCTTTTCTGTGAAGACATGGCAGGTGGAACCAAGGATCTGAAATTTGGACTTATCAGACCAAAGCAGAGATTTTCACTGGTCAAGACAAGAAAAAAATACATATTCAATCCATTTCTTGGGTTTCTTGGCCCAAACAAATCTCTTCTGCTTGTTGCTTCTCCTCAGTAGTGGTTTCTTTGACCATAAAGGCCTGATTTCCACAGTCTCTTCTGAACAGTTGATGTACAGGAGTGTCTGCTACTGGATCTCTGTGTGGTGACTCGGATGAATTTATCCTCAGCAGCAGAGGTGACTCTTGGTCTTTCTTTCGTGGGGCGGTCCTCATGTGAGCTAGTTTCTTTGCAGCGTTTGATGGTTTTTGTGACTGCACTTGGAGACACATTCAGAGTTTTAAAATCTTTCAGACTGAGTGACCTTCAGTTCGTAAAGTAATGATGGACGGTCGTTTCTCTTTACTTAGCTGATTGGTTCTTGCCATAATATGAATTCTAACAGATGTCAAATGGGGCTGTCAGCTGTGTACGAGCCTGACTTCTGCCCAACACAACTGATGGTCCCAACCTCATTAACAAGGCAAGAAATTCCACAAATGAACCCTGACAAGGCCCATCTGTGAAGTGAAAACCATTTCAGGTGACTACCTCATGAAGCTCATTGAGCGAAAACATAAGTATGGCTACTTTGAAGAATATAGAATTTAAGACAAAAAGAGTCAATGTTAATAATCATAAATACACCCTAGTAACAGTGACCAGTCTGCACCAAATTTACCTCAAGTCAACGGGAACATCATTTCAAGAAATTACTTTAAGGTGTTTAAGAGAAATTGTGTTCACAAAAATGTGAAGCCTGTGCAGAGAACCTGAGAGCAAAACGCCTCCAGCAATAGCTGTCACCAGCCCAGAGCCCATTAATGCTAAAAGTGAGCCAGAGAAACCCATGAGGACTGGTACAAGTTCAGGACTGCCAGTGTGGTACACTGACCTGGTGTTTTATTTTTTAATGAACAACTATTGGAGTCTGCTGGTACTAAGGAAAACTTAGGATGTTGATATTTTAAATATATAAAATTGTGTTCTAAGAGTGATTACAAATCTTTTTATATTTAAGGACAATATTAAAGCCAAGCTTTGTTCTTTAGAAGTTGCCTAAAACTAGCATGAATTTAGATAATACATAATCTACAACAAGTGAGAACAAATAATAAGAACAAAAGAACTACTAACACAATTATTTAAACATTAAATAGTTACATTTATTTCATATACAGAGAGCTTGAGACCATTTCTGATGGGGCTTCAGTAAACAGATCAACTGAAGGGCCAGACGCATCTCTCAGGTCCAGTGTCACGTCTTAGATGGATTTTTTTTGCTGTTTCTTAAGGACATCACTTTTAGGTACCCTTCACCTGTTGAAGATACTGTTTTAAGTCTACAACTTCTTCTTTTGTCCTCCACTTGTTAGTTTCCTCAGATTTTCTAAGCAGACAGACCAACCCGAGACATGCCACATTTTCAAATAACAGCACAACACTACATTTTTAACCCTGCTTGTATGAAAAAAAAAAAAAAGTCTGTTAATCTGTGTTATCTTTGGCATGTGTCCGCTAAAGAAATTGGCACAAATTATTTGTTTCTGTCACAGGCAGCTTGTAAAAAAGTGTCTCTACAACACCAGTTTATCACTCAAGTTAGGTGAAATTTTTATGTTTGAAAGGTTCACAGGTTTGAATTTAATGGCTTAGCTAAGAAGCAGCAAAAAGGCCCATTCCTCTGAAAGTGGTCAGGTACGTATGAGAACTGGACTGAAAATATGAAAAAGCTGCCAATGTCCAAACAAAACTCCAAAAGGTTTCCAGAAAGCCCGGAGGGCGATTGCTCAAGACAACCTCAAAAAGCTTAAGACTTTTGCACAGTACTGTAACAAATCAGTGACCATTACTGCAAGCATGCATATGGATATGTTTATGTAAAGCAGTGGATTAATACAGATTTGATGTACCAGTGAGTATTTTCCTATTGGACCTTCCAAAAAACCTAAAAATATCAATATTTCACTCAGTGCATCCATGACAAAGAAAGAACATTGTTGTGTTTCTCATAGTTTATGGATAACAACAAACATGGTAAAAGTAATATTAGATGCTGCATATTCACACAATACTATCTTCTGAAGACAATCACTGCATTGTTATTGTTGGTCTGTTCGATAGGATTTGTTGTATTGTATATTCTTAATAAAATGAAAATATGAAGACAGTCTATTTTTCTTTAAACAGTGAAAAACATCTCATGAGAAAACTTTCCTTCTATGGGATAAATAGGACACTGAGCATTACACGGTATGAGCTTAGTCCCAGAGGGATGAAGTAAAATAAAGAGAAGTGTGTAGACAACAACAGTCAATCAGAAACAAGGACACTGCATTCCTGTTTCAGGTGGGGATCAAGTCAGCCTCATACATATCCCTCGGGGTTTCTGTTTGGTGCTGATTTTCTCTCTTCATGAAGTTTTCCATGTACATCTTAAAACCTGCGAGAATCCTATCTGGATAGACTTCAGGTCATCTTCATATACCTTCACATGATGAACACCCAGCCTCAGAGCATTGGTTCAGTCCCATTTACACCAAAGCAGTCGCCCAAAATCTCACTAAAGCCAAAACATCTTTTTTAAACCTGAAAACTTGTGTCAGGTTTGAAATTGGAAAAGAAGTAAACTCCAATGACACAGCAGAGGCCCTGACTTGCTCACCTCTACTAGAGAAGGTAAATTTCCATGCAGAGGATCCAGGGTTCTACGACTGCATTCCTATCCCCAACCGGATGCAGCAGATGGCTGCCCCTCCCTGTGCCTGCTTCTGTGTGAGGATTCTTCCTGATAAAAGGGAGTTTTTCCTTCCCACTGACACCAAGTCGTTGCTCATAGGAGATCTGATTGTTAAGGTTTTCTGTCAAATACTGTAGGGTCTTTATCTTAAAACAAACTGCGTTAAGGTGTTGATGTACAGTATGTCATTCTGCATTAGCACCTATTATTTTAAGCTCCAGTTCAAAAGGACCACCACAGAGCTCCCAGAGCAAAAGTATGTCTAGCTAAATAAGGCTTTGATACAAAATAAGAAAAAAAAATGATAGCTAAAAATGATTCAATATTTAAAAATACAATCTTAAGATTTATTTATTTAAAGGCAATCTGTAGTCGGTATTTGGGTCGATTGACCTTTTGAAAGATTTTTTTTTTTTTTTTTAATTCCAGTGACTTTCTCCCAGCAGCTCACAGGGTAGAGCTGCAGAGATTAAATATTTCTAATGTTTTTATATTAACAGAGCATCAGGATATGTACAAAAGTAAAATTATTTTAATTTACAGCGTGGAAAAGATGTGCAAACTAAAGTGAACCACTGACACATTTTGCTAACTATCAGCACTTTCCCTGCTTAGCTCTTAAAATATTGATCCAAATCTCTCTCTTCAAAGCACTGATTGTGATTCCAAATTCATCTCTAACCAGTCCTTAACAGGCATATCCATCCTCGTTCTACTTTCCAGTGCAGACAGAACCCTGCAGAGCCAAATCTTTGTTAGTAATTTGACTTTTTTTATTCTCTACTCTACAACTAGTTTCTCCTTATCCACCCTCTCCCTTTGTAGGTGAAAGAAATTATGGGAAAAAAGGAGACAGAAGAGAGGCAGACTAAAAAGAACAAGACTGAGAGAGAAACTAAGGGGTGGGGGGTGGGAGTTCGGGTACTTGAGTGCAGTTGTAATCAAGGCCTGTGCACTCAAGAGGGGCCAATCAATCCAACCGTCTGCCTCTACATCTCATCAGGCATCTTGAAGATGGCTAAAAATGAGTTGCTTGGTCCAGGCGGCCTCCTTGGGCCGCTGAGAGAGAGAGAGCTTCAGTAAGGAGTCCATAATAACTGCAGCAGAGGACAGAAAGGTCCTAAAAGTCTGAGCTGCAGTTAGAGTGCAACGAAAAATGACTGACCCCCTGCTGATAGCAGTGTTTACTGCCACAGAATTTTTAGACAGCATAGTTTACTTTAAGGAAAATAGGTAAAATGCAGTCTGGGAAAAAAGGAAATCTTGGAATAATGAGAAGATTTGGAAAGATTAATTATGTGGTCAGTAAAATGGCATACAAATGTTGTGTTTGACTGATTATTCCATTCATGTTCAGTTTCCTACAGCATGTCAAACCAAGTTGATTTGAATATTTTCATAATTTCCAATTTACTGTGTGTTTTCTACATATGACCTCTGTACAGCTGTTGTTACACATTATAATAAGAATAAAAATGTCTTCTTGCTTTGTGTTTCCCAGAATGTCCCTATCATGTTTACCTCTGGGGCAGAACATTCAAGCTACTGTCCTCTGACTTCAGTTGGGATGACACGTCCAGTGTGCCTGCAACGACTCAAGGATCGGCAACTTTCGCCTAACGAATAAAAGATCACTGGTTCAATCCCAAGAGGAGACAAAAAGCCATTTTGAGTTGTGTTCAGAAGAGGATCTATGTAAAAGCTCTGTCGAACATGCAGAACATGCTGTTGTGACCTCTTGTAAATATAGCACTGGAAAGTAGTTTTGACTACATACAGGAGGAATGCTCAATAAGCTTGAGTATTAGAACCACAATAGCAGTACAATAGCAAAAATAATATATGCTGTATGCCTGCATCTTCCACAGATGCAAATGAAATCATTTTAACATTTCATTTTTTTCACAGTTTGAATCACTGGTAAGGATATGTCAGCTATTAGCATATTAGCATAAAAATGTTGGGGAAAAAAGCGATAAGAACTTAGAACAAAAGCGACTGTCGCTGTCGACACTAAGAGAAAATTCCACTCTTCACTCTAACATTTCAAAAACCTGTAATTTTGCAAAATTGCAGGTACGCTACGTTGTACATTATGGCAGAAAGGAACTTTAAACTAAGACAAAAAAAACCAGTAGGATGAAGAGGTGATAATTAGGATCAGTCATCAGACAGACACAGTCATTAAATCTGAGGATATTAAGAAAATTCTATCAGATGATTTTACTCCCATCCATTCAGGTTTTAAAAAATGTATATTAAATTATTCAATCCTAGTGCTAACAAGTTTTTGGAAAGGTTCACCCTTGTTCTTCCGCTCAACTGGGATTACAGAGTTACTGGGCTATAAATTACAGGCTTTGCAGTAGCATTTAAATTAGGTAATAAATAAAATATGAACCCAAGAAGCACGCTGATACTGTCCTGTCATTTTGGATGTAAAAGATAAGGGCTGTAATAGCCTTTTCACCTCTGAAAAAAAGGTGTATATTTGATGTGTGTGTAGGTGGACTCTATATCTGCATCTGTTTCGGGTCTCAGACCTGTCACTGGTTTCCTGAAAAGCAGGGACACGAATGGCATAAATAACAAATTATCGTTCGAAAGTGTGAGAGCTGCAGCAGAGTTTAACACTCCCACATATCACGTACAAAAATGCCTCAGCACAGCCAACAGAAGCCCTCTCCTTCCACCACAGCTCTGTAGCTGAAGGGATGATGTAAAAGTGATGCAAGCACGAAGCCAGCTTCACTACAAGGTGGCCATCTGGGAGAGGTCTGCCAACCCCGCAGTCAACGTCAGGAGCCGAGGCCAACTCGCAGAGATCCTGCCAGCTGCGGGAGTAGGAGAGAAGGGTTGGAGGTGCCAGCAGGCCAGTGCCAGCACTGGGGAAATCAGGCCGGCTGCTTGGCTGAGTAGCTGGCAGGGTGGCTGCACGGTTGGCTCGGGGATCACGTTGCACCACTGTGCAAACTAGAGCTCGGCAAAACACCTGTGTCCTCCCTCCCCTCCTCTCTGCTCGACGGTAGGACTCACAGATGATTGCAAAGCTCCAGAGGACAGTGTACAGCTCTCTGCTCCCTCTGAAGTCGAACCAAAATAACCACAGGTGACTCTGGAACGGCAGGGGAGTGTGCAAGCTTTTTTAAAGCTCGGATGAGGCATCTTGCAATTTCACAGAACGCCTACAGCTCTGTTGTGATGACAGGCGACGAGGCAAAATGCATGGCGCGGTATCACAGAAAATTGCATCACTAAACACCAGCACACACCTCACATTTTCCCTTTTTTGATCCCCCCCTCCCCTCCCCTCTTTGCCAACAGGTGAGAGAAACTTCCACAATCGATTAGCCTTCGGCTTGTGATGAAAACTGATTAGCAGGTGAACTGCAATGAGGTTAACGGAAATAGATTTGCCTACTTCTGCAGGGCACAGAGAGACTGCTGGACAGATCCCAGTGCCCAAGCTGTTTTCAATGCAATCACGTTGCCAATCAATGGGAACAATTAAAGAAGTTCCACACTGTGATGGCGATGACATAAAATCAGTCACTACTGTTAACAATGACAATGCATATGTCAATTTTGACCGTAACACTTCCTCTCTGCAATCATGCATCATGTCAGAAACAAGCAGGTCATATCAGAGCAGTGAGAACAGATTGATTTACCACAATATTATAATCAGGACTGCAATTTATTGATTTACACAAAATCCACATAAGGTGGTTCGAATCGACAAAGAAAAAAGAAAACATTGAAGCCACGTCTTTTTAACAATCAATTTAAATACAAGACAAGTAGTCTACCTTGAGAGACAGTTGATGCGAAGGCAGCACAACAGAGTTGACAATTTCCAGGCATGCAATTTGCGGAGGAATGGTAATGGTGATGGTGATGATGATGACGACCTTTGAAAGGCAGTGTTGGAGAAGCACTCTGCAGCTCTAAGAGATAACTTTAAATTGTCCATAATCACAGGATCTGGGAGCGTATAAGCTGACAAAGTCACAGAAAGACATCTAGCAGTACAGCAACGCACAATTTGACCACATTACTTAGGCATAATTACAGATACATTTCCTCACTATGTTATGACACACAAACACTTGCATGGAACTGGTGCTACAAGAGGGAAAAGGGAGTACTCGACTGCAGTCTGAGGTCTGAGGGCTTGCACATCAATAACAAGGCAAAGTGAGGTAGATGAAACACATTACTTTGACCTAAAGAGCTCAGTAATTACATTTGGCATTTTGACAAGTGTTTAGCTGCAGTGAAGGTCAGTCCTGTCAGCGAACGAGATCTATGCTAATCCAGTCAGACGGAAGAAAACCAGGAGACAAAAAGTCGAGCGAAGGAAAGCTCCGACGCAAACAACGCCTTTGTGAAAGTAACATAAACCCTTCCTCCACCCAGTCGTCAGGATCTGTTTTGAAGCTCTGTGACAGAAAGATATCAGCTGTCGGGATAAGGGTGAAGCTGCTTCCTCCTCTACAGCGGCCAGAACAATTTCCGCTTACTAAATAGCCACTTTATTATCATGCCGACACACCGTCGATTTAATTTGATAAAATATTAAATTTGCTGTACTGTTAATGTGATTAAGGCTTGATGTATAGAAAATACCCTTAACATCTGCGTCTGACTTTAATTTGGTTCTCGTGTGCTGCAATTAATACTGTTTGAAAAGGCTGGGAGAAGCAGGCAAATGTTCCAAGGTCCTGCATTATGACCAAATATCAAAGCAGTTTAAATATCCGCTTCGGTGAAATGGGTCGCCATGCCTGCTACAGAGTACGCCGACTGAAAGAGCTGCACGCTGTTGCCCAGCACTTGAGGAGCATTTATGGTGGAGTACAAAGTGTCCACGCTGGCACTTCTGATGTGAGTTCATCAGAACGAAATAAGTCTCGAAACAATGATTCAGAGCAGAATCAGGAAATATCAGATCACTTTTGATGCAGCTTTGGTAGACATGCATTGCACACTCTAAAATAAAACAACAAGCTTTTACTTTCTAGCTAGAGGACATCTGACATCTGAAGAAAAGATTATTGAGCATGTTTGCAAATGAAAACATTTTTGCCATCACATTTGAATGCATTGGTCAGGCTGTGAAGGGTTAATGTTGTGTTTCCTAGTGAAACTAAGCTGTTCAGCAACTAAAACTAAATTAAACTGAATGTAAAAAGAATGTAAAACAAAACTAATTTTAAAAAGTTTTAAGTAATTGGCCCAAACTTTAAGCAAGGTTCTCTATTTAACATACTCGTGTAATAAATTTCAGTTATATGTTATATATGGGAAAAATGTGCTTTACAAGAAATAATTATTTCACATAATGATCAATATTTTCTCCCATTTTAACTCATAGTGACCTCCGTCAGGAAATTTACATGTCAACACACAAACCATCCTTCTGAGATAAAAGCAAAACACTGAGCAGCCACCTATTGTCTGCAGCTAACAAAGCAGGCTTCCTTTCACTCAAAAAAAAAAGGGGGGGGGGGAAAGTGATGGCAGAAGAGTCTAAACCTGACCACTATCAACAGAAGCTGTCCTAACAGTGAACAATCACTGAGACTGCAAAGCTTTTCGGCATGTGTGAGTAACTATCTTCACACCAACAGGCATTATTAGCATGTAGGCAAAAACAACTGCTGGCAGAATAAAAAAAGAGAGTAGAAGTCAAGCGAACAGACGGTGAAGGATCAGGCTATCTCAGCTGCTCTCCTTCTGCTTTAAGTGCTAATTGAGCTGCCCGCTGTCCTGACCCTGACCCCCGGCCTATTCACAGGGTCCCGTTCTCACGACCGTGACGCACCGCTGCAAGTAGCCCCTGGGTCCTCCCGCCCACCCTCGGCCGGACAATGAGGGTCACCACCTCGCTGCCCACCATCTTGACATCCACCCCCACGTTTGACAATGGCCTCCGGTGGCCTCGGAGTCTTTCACAATGGATGGGCGCCCATGACAGAAGTGGTAACGTGGCTTCTTAAAATGCAACAACAGGTCTGGATAGCCTGACTGCACTAATCGGACCTTTTGGCACCCAGGGGCCGAGGTCAGAACCAATCCAGTGTAAGAAAAACAGGATCCAAGAGATTAGCTTTAAAAGATTTTTACATAATACAATTTAAGTTAAGTATGTTTTTTTTCCAATTACATCTACTTGAGATTCAAAATATTTTACAATTTTTTTTTTTTTTTTCATTTTACAGGCTTATATAGTCACTTGTAACACCTACTAATATCATCTCTTTTATTTATGTGTATTTATGTGTCAGGGGAACCATGTAGTATAATCTGATGATTTGGCCACTGGGGCAAAAGCTAATTTTGGGGGATTTCCAACAACCATAGTAGCCAAATTTTGTCACTTGTCACAAACAAAATTAGAAGGTAACTCATTAAACGTTAGGGAAATGTCCAGTGGGTGTTAGTAAATGTTCTGTGAGTGGATTCTTTACCTGCGTGCAGAATAAATGCTGCTCAAGTGTGAGCGGTTAATAGGCAGACTCATACGGCAACCAAAAGTCCCGATGGACATGTCGACATATCCATCTACTTACAGAGGCTAATGCATCAGTCACAAAACAGCAACCATATTACGATAATGCTTAAAAGAAAATTGCAGAATTTTGGTGCAGTGTTCTTTTTGTAAATATAAACTCTTACAACCCCAATAACACACCTTATTCTTATACCATCTTCATATTTATGCTGTTTTCTTCTGTAAATGAATAATAGAACAGACAGTAAAACTTAAAAGAAGTGGATTTACACACCTGGCTATACCTGAGTGGTTTTATTAATGAAGTGGAAATGAGAATGGAAAATTGCAACTCTAAAAGGAATAAATGATTTTTTTTTCCTCATGCAAAATGTTTAATTTATGTAGTTATGTAGCTGCCTATGCTTGAAAAAAATATATTTTTTAAAATGTAATCATAAAAAATGAGATTTTAAATGTTAAAATCTAAAATAATGAATGAAGTTAGTGTGATTAGCTTATCAGGTTTGAGTTGATGTGGTTGATTTTTATTTGATATTCTCACGTTTGATTCGATTTTTCAAACCTTTGAATATCTCCTCCATCCGTTTTCAGCGTTCTCACGATTCAATTGTGGATATTCAAATTACCCAGAGGAGCACATGCACTCTACAGCCCACATTAAACGATGTGAATCCTCCTTTCACCATAATTTTTGTGCTTTAAACATCTTTCTGGCAAACAAATGAGGTCTTCGCACAGATTTGATCAAATAAAACGGAACGATTTTAAACACAGCTGCCATAAGCCTTCAACCTAAACACAAGAATTTGTGACAGAGGAGATGGAAGTCCACTCTCTCCCCTCTGCTGCTGTGTGACTATAAACGATGATAAAACGACGTCATTACAATGGCCGTGTAAAGCTTAATGTTTCAGAAAAGCACTATAAGCCACGGCTAGAGGGGATAATGTACGCTTTGGGATGGATTGATATTCTAGTTGAATATGACAAACGACACTTTAAAGATGGCCCGCCCACACTATTGCACTTTAGCTGAGAGGACGCCGTATTTCATTTCAAGCACGTTCTGTCAAATGTTTGCATTAATAACAATCGAGTCTCATCCGTGACCCCGCAGAGCCACCGGGCGCGGCGGGCGGGAAATGAGAACGCCAACAATAGCACTTAAAAACAGGAGAGAAGCCGTTGCATAATCAGCGTGTGCGTCTGTGTATGGTTGGGGTAAAAAGAAACGTAAAAGCATGTGCCCATGCAAGGAGGTGGGTTTGCAATTATCAAGCAGGATAAGAACTAAAAATAAAATCCTCATTTAGGTTACTTTAACTTACTTTGGTCCGATTTCCTACTGTGGGTGATATTTGCATGTGTGTGAACTGGACCCAAGGAGTATCAGGAATGTCCCCTCTCTCCCTCTCCCTCTGGACTGACAGCTTAGCTAATGGCAAACATTCCTTCTTTCTTTATTCCCCACTTCATCAACACCTTCGCCTCATTACTGTGAGTCACACACTGTAGTCTGCTGAACACACACACGCACACTCTCACACACCTTCACAATGTCTCTACCCCTGAATTGCACTGTGATAGAGAGTTCCTCTCCATGTGACAGAACAGCTTGAACCGAGTCGTTTTGAGTCACAGGATCTTGAAACAAAATCAGGTGGAACTTCCTTTGTGTGCTTTGGAAAGCAGAAGGTGGTAGACAACAAATTTCTGCTGATAATGAGCGACTTTGCACTCACAACGCCGCCCTTGTGAAAACATTTACACACCTGATTTCTGCTTGTTTTAATCTTCTCCACAATCAACAGAAATTACACCTATTATGATATTAGCAATAGTTACAACTGATGATTTTGCATTTATTACCATTTTTCTAAACAGAGTTCTGTGTTAAACTGTGCAAATTAGGCAAAGATCAGACTCCACATCAAGCTTCCATATTCAATCCATCAATGCTATCCAACAAACCAGCCTGGTTTCACAGGGAAAAAAGTCAGGTGACTATGACCTCTCAACTTTAGAATGCATAGAAATGATTTGTAATGTGTTCACATTATGTGCAGCCACCACAGAAACAAGATTCAATTAGGGCGTTTGTTGTCTTGGACACACAAATTGGCTGGTTCATACGAGGTAGCGGCACAAAAGACCAATAAAATTAGCAGTGGCGGGGGTGGAGCTGCTAAAAACAAAGAGTTGCACTCTGGAGACTGGGATATGAGTCTCCTGTTGGACCACTGAGGCAATCTTGTCAATATTTCAGTGATTATTAGAATTATTCAAACACCTGAACCATTTCGTTCAGCTTAGACACTGAAACTAGCTGATGAAGGTCAGGCAAGAACATTTTGGGGCAGACTTACCTGAGCTGAAACACAGGGGTAAAAAGACAAAACAGCACCATTTTCCATAGGCAGCAACTGTGATTGTTGTGTAAAATATGTGATGGTGTTGTCACCCCCACCCGAGATGGTACTCCTTATACTGGCGACAAAGACCTCGGAGGAGAAGCTTTTACCTTTAAGCGGTGACGGCATCTAACCCATTACTCATTTGAACCCATTATGTGCCACCTCCGTTTAGTGCATGTGAAGAGTTTGTGGCAATTTTTACATTTTTCGATTAAAAATAAAACACTGGTTCCTTCAGCATCGATTAATAAATGCTTCACGAAGGTAAATGTCTTTTTTTTTTTATCGTGAGCTGTGATTGCCGTTTTTTTATACAGAGATCCTGTAGAACCTTTGTTTTGCTACCCGAGTCCCTCTTCCACACGGAAAAATTCACTTTATACCAGTGTTCTTACTTGAAATGTTCCTAATTCTTATGATGTTGACTCTTTAACTAAAAGTAAATAATCTCTCTCGGTGTGAGTTCCAAAAAGTAAAATGTGATGTATGGTTGTAAATGTGTCATTTTGAACATTTTGGAGGAGGTGACTCATGCATTATTCCTCCAACTTACTTGCAATCAGTCTAATGTGTGTGAGCATGTTCAGGGAAAGCTAAATGTGAGAGAGAAAGGTACAAAGGCAGCAGATGGTAATTTTAGCAGAGGCAAGTAGGGGCAAAATTAGGCTCCCTATTGTATTTTTACTTCTTTAATGAGATGTAGTTCTTGAAAAAAAAAAGTTTGTGGAGAAACATACCTGTTATGAACAGCTAGAAACTGCAAACAAGTGGCACATTAACGAGCAAGTCAAAGGAAGTTTAAGCTTTACACAGAAATCTGCTTATGCATCTTCAGAATCTGAAGGCAAGAAAAAAAAATTGTACTGGCTGATCTCCTGCTATGTACTGACTCATTAACTCTACTGCAGTTGTACCTTTTAGTTATTTATAGGATACTAATTGTCCATCTTATTATGTCCCATTTAACATTTAATTATGCAAACAGGGAAACCATCAGCTATCATCTGACGGGTTGATAGTTTTGTATGGCAGACTGCATGTATCGCCATGGCTACTCCATAGCCTGCTACCAAGTTATAAATCATGCATAAGTCACTAGCCCTGGGTTCTTAGAACAACCTGGCATTAAACAAGTAGTGTACAGTTGGTATTTTAAGCTTTTTATCCAAAAACAGCAACATGCTGAAGCCCTTTGATGCTTTATTACAGCAACATTTAGTATAACCATGTTAATCATGCTGGTTGGTTGGCTTTAAAGTTGTCCAAAAGCTGATTCTTCCTTGTGAGAAAACTTCTGATGTTTTTTCTTTGTGTGGCATTAATGAAATAACTCATTCTCCAAACACAACAAATATCTGGTGTCCCTGTTTTGTTTTTTTCTAGCTTGTTTATTTAGGCACATATCCAACTCTTCGGATGGATTTCCATGATGGAGGCAAACATGGCTGCTTGAAGATTTGTAACAAAACAGAAAACCCAGCTGGCTTTCTTTCAAAATGGGCCAGTACCAAATACTTAGCCAAAGTGAACACAAAGGAATTGAATAACTTGCCACAAAGTGCCTGCGTGGATGTGGCAGAATACTCAGTAGGAAAAAAAAAAGAATTCTTGGAGGAGTCATAAGTTTTGAAAAATGTTCATCTGGGGCCTCAGGTGCAGCAGCAAGCCAATGATAATGGGTTGTCTTTCCCTCTGTCAGTATAAAGACAACATTACTCAGCCAAGGAGAACCTACCAGCCACGTTGGCCACATCTGCGGTGCTGACGTTCTGAGCGTTGGGACTCACTTTGAAGGTCACAGCCGGGCCCACCACCCTGTGAAAGACACACATACACACATTTAGCAGCTTTACAAAAGGCATCTTCTGAATCTATTTCCCTTGGCGGTTAGGTGTTGTTTTTCAGACACCCGCAGATAAGAAGTTTTGCTCATTAAAGCTCAGCCATACATGCACTTGAGAGAAAAAAAAATGCTTCAACCTGTGGCGATCCTTTAGGCTGCTGCAATCCCCATCACCACAGCGAGATAACCTCTTGAATCTCAATGTAATGCGCCCACTGGCATTTAAGCACGCAAGGAAATGAAGAAAGGAGAATCAGGATACTCTGATACGTGATTCTCAGAAGAGCAAACACATTTCCAGCTGCCTGGTTTATAATACATTTACATTTTGATTCAATATATGGTGACTGTGATGCACTTTGCCATGATAGATGTAAATTCAAGGGGACAGGAACTAAGAGGTAAAAACAAAGGCAAGAATATGAGCAGAAAAAGAAGCAAAAGACATATGTAGTCCTTTTTAGGGTGCTTTGGAAAGAGCTTTTTTTACCCTGTTCATCCAACATTTATTCCAATAAAGCAGCTTGAATTGAAACACTGAGGGAGAGACGCAGAGAAGCTGGGTGGTCAGAGGCAAAGCGGAGTTTCCCAATGTGATTAACCTTTTGTTTTTCCTGCTGTAATTCAGACTAAAGGCCCAGCAGGAAGATATATTACGAAGTCCCCCACCAGGATGTATTGTGCGCCGCTAAAGGAAGTAACTGCTGCTGTAACAACACTGTTATAAAATATGGTGACATCATTAATGGAGCAGGTCCTATCCTAATGCTGCCGAAAAAAAAAGTGTTCAAAGTGGTTTCACATTGATGGATTTAAATTGTTTTCATTGGTGCTTTTGAGTGCATTTTGCAGACTGTGGGGTCGGCCTCTTCTATTATAATAATTAAACTAAAAGGATCAGCAAAATAATTAAGAGAAATGTGCAAAATAAAAGCAGATTCACCTTTTGTACAGAAGCCCACCGCATATAATGTGTCTTGACTCTGTACTCCTTTGTGCTTTGCACTTCTGTACAAAATGCACTGCATGCATAGACCTATTGAACCAATGTTCTCATGCATTTACAAGCGAAATCAATGTAAAAATATAAGATTTGTCTCTAAAAGAGTACATTCTAACACAGTCCATCAGTGCAGCTTTGTAATCGCACTAATTTAGCCAGTCTCTACACTCTAAAAACCTCAAAGTGTTTACTTTTCAAACCTTTGTAAAAGTTGGATGACCAGCCTTCATTTAACATTATCATGAAGTATTTAAAACTGTTATTGTGGGATTTTAATTGGGTTTCTTGAGCCCAGAGGCCAGAATATCAAAGAAAAACATGAAAAGCCCAGACTCATATTCACATGTTGTTTTACATGCAACAGTAATTCTACATTATTTTAGCATATAAGCTGCAACGACAACTAATTAGATGAAGTCGAATTAGTAATCCACGCATGTGATAGAAGTGTTCAATAAAAGATGTACATTTACCTTTACTTTTCCACTACACACTGCCGTGTTTTCACCACGTTACACATATTTGTACTTTCATGTTAACTTAGCAGCCAAAGACACAAAATATTACAAAACGAGTCAGTCTGTCCCAGGAACACCACACAACACAGCAGCTCATTTTTCCGACCATTATTTCTCCTCCGAGGTATGAGGCCGATATATTTGTCACATCTATGAAGTGATTCATCAGCCGGCACAGGCACACTCTCCGTGTGTGATGAAGAGGTAAAATCGCTCATGTTGAGTTGATCACATATCCATCTGTCGGCCTCTGCTACCCAGGGCAGCGCCAGCACAAAGACACCACATTGACTTTGAACCTTGTAAATAACCTTGTCACTCACCGGGCAAAAGAAGCGCACAGGAGGTGATTTTACATCTTCTATTGCTTCAATTTATCATTTTTCAAAAAAAACCCCAACATGTATTAACGCAGCTTTTGACACATTGTTTCTGATATTCGCAATGCTAAAAGCTTTTGGCCTTACACCTCGTCTCTCAATCTGTAGAGCAACACACTTTAATATAAACTTGAATCTAACAAGCATCCAGCAGCAGCATCATGATAACTAATTGCAAAGGCGGAGGGAAGGCGGTGGGGGTGGAGGCACTGCAGATATATCTGGTGTGCTAAACTGAAATCAAACAGCTGAACAAAAGAGTGACAGGGACCCTGACTACATGACTGACAAGTGAAGCAAACCCTGTCATACTGTAAGTGCTAAAACATCATTTTAGTCTTTGACTGAAGGAATAACAACACCTGAACGCGCCTGAAGACTGAACCTTAAAAAAATATGTACCTCACTGAAGAGAAACATAACAAAGTGAGCCTGAAAAGCTAAAATCATATTTTTAAGGTCGGCAAATCTTGAAATAAATCAACAGAACAGTATAAAAACAAACAAATTTAGTGATTAAGAAATGTAAAAGCTTACACAGTACTTTACACACTGAAAGACTTTAATGCTCTAGATAACATTTAAAGCCATCACATCATTCAGATGAAAACAACAAACAGCACTATATATTTAAATGATGTGACCATAAATACTAGAAATAGCCAACAACAACAAGAAACTCTAAAAATAAAGTGCAATAGAAACATTTGTTGTTGTAGAAAGAAAGAAGTGCATTTCTGTTTAAAAAATAAAACCCTTATTGTGCAGGATATGATACTTCTCTGCAGTAGTCAGAGAAGTACACAGACTTTTTAGTCAGCTGTTTAAAATTTAAGAGTTATGAGCAGTCACATTTGTCAGGATTCAGTTCAAAGAGGGAACCTAAGAGACCAGAGACTACAAAATAATAATAATAATAATAATAATAATAATAATAATAATAATAATAATAATAATAATAATAATAATAATAATAATAATAATAATAATAGGGGGGGGGGGAAAGAAACTAGCTAAGCACAAGAACACAGAGAACTTGAAAGGAACTGCAGTAGGTGACCTGACATAACACAGAGAGAATCAGGACTACTTTACATTATTACACAACTATGACTACAACTATTAAGGGCGAAAACCACAATGCCAGAAAACACAAAGAACTAAAATCATTCGCCGAAAAAATATAAAGGAAAAGAAACTCAAACCTACAAATGTGTGGACCACATGCTTAAAAACACTTTGGAAATAGAGCTGGTGTTAACTTGTTGTTTTTACTGTCCATTTACTTAGAATGCACAAATTTACAATCATGCTCAGATGTGTCAGAGTCAAGTCAAACTATATAAACAGCTCCAGTTTCACCATCAAGAGTAATGACATTAATATGACTTTTTTTAAAGACAAGAAAAAAAAATTGCATACAGACCATAATACACACTGAAATGTATATGCATATCGAACATGAAGTGATAACGAGTTGGATTATTTTAGCACAGAAAAAGGACTGTGGAAGGACTCTGCAGGACAGAAGCTGCAGATTAAAGTTTATATGGTGTGCGAGTTTTCTGTCAAGTGCCCAAGGGGTAAATAAGATAGAGGTATTTCATTTGAACCTTAATGTTCACAGTTGGAGGAAAAGAAAGTGTCGGCTTTTGAATGCATTCACTATTATTTGAGTTATTATTTCACTTTGCTTGCTTTGAGGGAGACACATCCTTTGTGATTTTGTTGATTTGTGCCAAACGCTGTGACAGTTCTTAAAAAGGTATGATATAAAATATGATACAAAACACTAAGTGTTCACACCTATGGCCTCAGTTTGTATCCAGTCTGTCATCATCATCATCATCATCATCATCATCCTCACATCCAGACAGTTCAGGCCCACTCTCTCCTCCTAGTGGCAGCTCTTAGATATGAACCTTCAGCTCAGACACAGACATTACATCACCCAGACCCTCATGTTTCAATAAAATAAATAATTTTTTTTAAACCTCTAGTCTACACTCACTGATGGTTACACAAGAGCCATCATTATTCGGCAGCCAGCTACAGTCAAAGGCTCTGAGAAGCCACCCACATCAGCACTTCCCTCCCGCTCACCGCGTTGCCCTCAACCACTACCAGGCCAACGTGGCAGCTAAAAACATTTCCAAGGCCGTTTTGCTGAAAGTGCTCACCGTCAGTATTATCTAATCAGTATTGAATTGTTCCAAATGAAATGTAAGGGTGTGAGTCACTCTCCAGGTTTGTTTTGTGTCCTGGCACAGTGTGTAGGCTCACTTTTATGATTCATACGTTGCCAGTGTTGGAAGTTTTGCTGGAGGCTCGTCGAACCGCTGCTGATCTCTGGCTGCGGCCTCGAGAGGAAATTGTTAGAAAAGGGAAGTTTTGTTGTCTTTTCAGTGGCTGAGGTTTCACAGGTCGATGACTACTTTGTTCAGAGATACTTTTGTTGTTTTAATATACGAATCCAATTTCAAAGAAGTCAGGACACTATATACATAGATAAAAAGAGAATGCAATCATTTGCAAATCTCACAAACCTACATTTTATCCACAGCAGAACACAGGAAACATGCAAATGTTTAAGCTGAGAAAATTCTTTTTGAATTTGATTTCAGAAACTCATGTCAACAAAGTCAGGGCAGGGACATGTTTACAGCTGTGTTGCATCTGGACATCTGGGACATGATGAGACCAGCTGCTGGACCTGTGGGAGAGCCCAGTTCTACTGGACTCTTCTCCTTCAAAGTCGTGCTGTTGTAATAGCTGCATTATGTGGTCTACCATTGTCTTGCTAAAATATGTAAGGCTTGTCCTGAAAAAGCCATGATCTAGATGGGAGTATATATTGATATAAAACCTCCGTATATCTTTTCAAATGATCTTTCATTGATTTTGCCTTTCCAGATGTGCAAGGTGCTAATTCCATAGGCACTCATGAACCCACAATCTATCAGAGATGCAGGCCTTTGATTGAGGGCTGATAACAAACCAGATGGTGCCTCTCCGCTTTAGTCCTGAGGATGGTGCTTTCCATGCTTTTCAAAAAGAACTATACATTTTGATTCATGTGTCCACAGAACAATGATTTCTGAGTCTGTGCAATGAGTTCCATTAAAGAATCATCCTCGTTTTTAAATGCAGTCCTAGCCAACGATCCAAAGAGTGGCATGGCTCCAATATTGATTTTTGGCTCTCTGCTTAGTGCACAGAGATTTCACCAAGATTCTGTGAATATTTAGATTATGTATCAGAAGATGATAAAATATTTAAAATCTTAACAATTTTATGTTGAGGAACGTTATTCTGAAAATATGTAGACATTTTTGTCAGATTACAGATACTCTGCCCTCCTTTACTTCAGAGGAACTCTGCCTCTCTAAGATGTTCTTTTTCAATCCAATTTTATTTATACAGCACCAAATCACAACAACAGTCGCCCCATATTGTAAGGTAGACCCTACAATAATGCATACAGAGAAAACCCCAACAATCATATGACCCCCAATGAGCAAGCACTTTGGCGACAGTGGGAAGGAAAAACTCCCTTTTAACAGGAAGAAACCTCCAGCAGAACCAGGCTGAGAGAGAAGGAAGACAGGATAAAATTTTATACCCAATCATACTACAGACATATTTCGAATTAACCTAATTAGTTGGAACATTTTCCTTCAGCTGTTTCCTTTAAGTACCACTTAATTTTCAAGCCTTTCCTCTGTACCAACCTTTTGAAACGTGTTGCTGCTGTCAAATTTAAAAGGAGCAAATGTTTTTCATGAAATAGTAAAACATCCAGCCTTTTCTGGAATTGGGGCTGTACTAAGCTGCTGATGCTGTGTAAGGTGTCTGCAGTGTCCCTGCATGGTAAATGGATGAAGTTTGCACAGTGGATAGAGGTTAGGCGTATGAGGGGCAGATACAGGACTCGGCAAAATAAAGTTAGTTCGTGGAACTAAACATCTAACACCAGCTTCTAATAGCAAACATATTTTTTCTGACAAAAAAAACAAAAAACAAAAAATGAACCAAAACCAAACCCAAACCCCCTTTACCGACAACCAGGATAAGGATAAGCGGAAGAGAATAGATGGATGGGAAGTTTTCTACTTTAAAAAAAAAAAAAAAATGTAGAAAACTTCCCATCCATCTAGGTATGTGCTCCTATCAAAGTACAATATGACTGACTGACATTTATTGTGTCATGTCAATTAGGATGATATATGTGAAGAGTTAAACAGAAAAATACTTTTTACTAAAATTCTGCTCTGGTCGTGACTTGTAATTCACTTTTTGCGAACCAAAGCTACTTTGTTGCACAGAAACAATTAAGGGTTTTTTGCACTTGAACAAACTTCATCAAATATAAACCAAGAAGGATCAAAAGTATTTAAAACCCAGAAGTAGTATTTTTTAAAATTAAGATGGCTCAATAAAGCAGCTGGACATTTCCACAGGTTATAAATTTATATATCACTTAAACATTTGTACTGCTTTAAAAAAAATTATTATTTTTCAAGGATTTTTTTGGTTTAGGGAAACTGACCTGATAGGTGCAGGTTCAGCTAGGCCAGTGCTATATGCCATGTTTGACAGGATATATAATCTTACAGTTCCTGCTGATACAAATAAAGAAAAAAAAAATCCTCCCAAGGCTATACGAGTTTTCTCAGAGAACCACAGAGCCTCGCTCTGTCCTTCAAACTGATAAAAGCAAATCAGATAATCTATGAAAACCATAATAATACAGCATGTTCTCTCTACCACACTACTGTAACGAGACATTAAGGCAAATAAGAAAAAGCTACAAGTTTATCACCTATACCGACAGCTCAAACAGATAAATACTACAACTGCTATCTCAAATACTTTTATAGCTCAAAGCGAACTAGGGAACTAGAGGGATATTATATCAATTATTTCTAATGCAATATCACATCTTATTTTAGGACTGAGTTTACCTAAATATAATAAATAAAGCTGTTTAAATACCACAATACTTTATAAGGTAAAAAGTATTTGAGGGTAAATTTAAAAGCAGGGATAATTCACTCGTATTTGCATTTGATGGAAAAAAACAGTCCCATAAAAGGTGTTCGGATGACTTACAAAGACTGCATACAGAATAAAATGAGATTTCTATCATTAAATATATGCAATGGGAAATATGATATTGGATACAAGTAAATGGATATTTTTAAACTATCTGCAACCACCAGTTTTTAGTGCGGTTTCAGAGTATGGTGTTGGAAACCACAGGCAGGCTGAGAAATTAGTGTCAGTTTGAGCCCTATGTTCCTGAGCTTATTTATTCCATTTAAGGTGACTGCTGTTGCCACAGTGGCGAGGAGCCGGGCAGCCTTGGAAAATAAGCGTGGTGCGTCTGACAAATTGTCTAGGCGGCTCCCCCTGCTGGGCTTTCACTGCGCTCACAACAAAAGAGACCCCTGGATTTCTCTCCCTCTCTCTCTGCCTCCCTTGCGCTCTCTGTATCTCTCTCTCTCTCTCAGTCGCTCTCTCGTTTTCTCTGCCTCCTATCCATCACTCTCCCCACTGTATAGCTCCCTTCTTTCATTCCCAGAATAGGAGAACAAAGACAAAAGGTGCATTAGAACAGGGGAACAGTACGGGCCACCCAGGGACTCAATGCAGCAGCCGAGCAGCACGGCAAGGTGCCAAGCAACGACGGGGGCCAAGCGGAGGGGGTGGAGAGAAAGAGTGTGTGTGTGCGCGCGTGTGTAGGTATGCATGTGTGTGAATCATGCGACCCCAAGCCACCCAATCCCCACCTGTCCACACACACTCACAAATAGAAGACTGTAGACATGGATTCCTACTCTCTCTGCTTCCCTTCAACCCAGGCCGAGTTCAATTCAATTTGGACGTTGCTTTATCAACAGTGAATGGAGTTACACTGTACAATGCAAGTATAAAAAGCAATGCTTTCGTAGTACTTCTATCCATTTAACAGTGTCAAAATTTCACCTCTTAGAAGACAAACACCAGCCAACATGAACTGAAAAACCAACACCAAAAAATATGCTGTACTAACAAGATAACAAATAATCCAAACTAATTCTACAAAGCACCAAATAAACTGTGAATTAGCGTCCTCGCGCTAAACTTCAAAGGAAAATGCATTTTAAGTAAACTTCGTTGTTTTGTTTCCAGAGCTTTCAGTTTTATCTTTTTCCACCTGTTCAGCTGAGTGTTACATTATATTGTGCCCATCGTGCACCACACTCGAAAAAGTGAACAACTCAGATTAGAAGTATTCTTCATTCTACCATTTTTACAACACAGACTGAGAATTCATATACAGGTTTTTATCTCACCATCTCATTTTTAAAAAAACAAAGGGAGTAGATTAGTGACTGATTGATGTTTTTTGAGTTTGGTCACCTTTAAGGATTTGATATCTGAAATAAACAGTTGACAATTTCACATTTGGACTAGTATAACTATCACCAATATACTGTAGAAAACTACACAGACCAGAGTTTAGGTAAACTCAACGCATTAGATTGTGTTAATCAATGTTATTTGAGGCCTAAAGACTGAATGAATTTTGCATTATAACACAACGCATATGGAAATAATCAGGCAGATATCTGACAGATAATTTCAGAACAGCCACTGCAAAAGATCAATCTCCATTTGCTCCATTTGGCCTTGAATGAAGTCATGGTTCAATACTGAAGATCTGTTTGCTCAGTTGCGTCTTTATTCGTCTGCAGGACGTGTGAGTATTTGCTATTCCAAGTGTTCGATTTTCTTCATCGCTTCTATTTTCCAATGCTGTCAGGATCCCTACATTGACGTCACGTCCCAGTTGTCTTATGAGCCTTCTGCCTGCCAATCGGTCCTCGAGCCAATCGGTCTGTGGACCGGGACCAGGCTGTATTTGTTATCAACGTGCAATCTGCCGCTATATTTACACGAGACTGAAGAGCACTGAACATTCGGTAAAGAGATGGATGTTGTTGTTGTGGTTTATTTCAGTGTCGACTGACTCATGTAGTGCTGTGGAATGGCAGTTCAGTACAGCAAAAAAAATAACCTGGGGGAGCCCTGCCCATTATCCTAACTTCATCTAGTACCATATTCCATGAAGATGTCTCTCATCTCTTTGGTTACCTCAGGAAATGGTGCCAGAGGCATACTTTTTCCTTATTGGTTCAAATTTCTGTAAAAAGTAAGTGAACCCTGAGTTGGGTTAGTTTGTAAAGTTAATTTATAAAGAGCCTTCGGAAGATGCGGACCTCCGGGTTTTTAGCAATATCTTAATGTTCTCAGATCTCAGCAATTAAGGGAATGGTCAGGAGATCAAAGTTTTAATTAACCTTGCAATTCACCTATTTTCACATTTCAATGATCAATCTCAGGCTGTAAAATCCTATTTAACTGTGACCAGACACATGTTTATTCACAGATAAAATACAGCAAACACCGTCTGTAGGCTGGCTATAATCCCTAACAGTGTGTTCATATCCAAACCCCCACAGTAGCAATTGTTTTGCTGTTGCAGCTCACAGCATTGAGAATTCAATTGATACTCCATGCAAAGTCACCTGTGGAGGGGAAAGACTGAAAGGGAGGGAGAGAAAGTGAGGAGGTGCTGAGGGGGCATAAAGTTACTTACAGAAATATAGAAAGGACATACAGACTGAGACAAACTAAGAAAGCAGAAACCTGAAGGAGGGAAGACGAAATAGGAATAGGTAGAGGCAAAGACGGAGAAACGAATAACAGAATGATCGAAAAACAGAAAGACACATGGAGAGAAAGAGTTCAGGCAGAGTTCATTCTCATTAATAAATGATTGTAGTCAACGGCTGCTCGTCTCTAACACGTCAATACCGTCGACCAACAACGCTCATTGCTTTGTTACCCCCTCAGAGCAGGAAAAAATGTTGACAGAATGAAAATAAGGCGACGTCCTTGGGTTCCTAGTCTGTAAGGGCGCTGTTTTCCCTTCCTTTTTTTCCCCCCACTTCTGATTTTAATGCCTTCTGCCACTCTGCTTTGATCCCACCAGTTTGCCCTCTCTGATCCGTCATGCTGGAGGGTAACTGTGGAGCAGCCGACGCTGCTCATCTTCTACTGGGAATATTTGAAGAGTTTTAGTATGTGATGCTCGCCCTTTGAGAAAATTGCTGCCCACTCCAGCCTACAGGTACGAAATGGTTGTTGTTGAGACGGTAAAGCAGACTATGGATGTTGTGACTCATCTACAGATCTTTGCTCATACGGTCTCTGGTTTGTTAGAAGGTTGAAGTGTTGCTGAACTGAAAAATACTGAAGTGTTTTCTTGATGTTGTTCTCATTTCTATTCAGCGGTTTGGCTGCCTGACAGCTGGTAGGACTACATGTCCAGAGGCGCCGCTACATTACAGGGCAAAGAGAGCTTTAAACGACATCGTAAGCATTTAAATGTTTTTATTTTTAGCTTCTAGAACAGAACACATGGCTGAGGCTTTGAATTGTGGGTGTGCGCACCTGGATTGTGAGGACAAATTCGTTAACAAAGACACACTGCGAAGAACTGGTTTAAAGATAAGCAAAATGAAGAGTTAGGCGGGTAGTGGGGATAGTTACAAGTTTGAGACGATTTCGTAGTAAGGGGTAAATAAGGACCTGGTTTTAAGTTGTATTAATCATTGTATTTACCTGTAAAAGAGCTAAACCATGCCGGTAAATGAGTCAAATGACCCCTCAGGGACACAGTGGTTAGTGATGGAAAAAACAGAACAACAATGTCTTCCCAGCTAGGATTCGTACTGCTCAGATTAATCCAATATTCGCTTGTCTTCTACAGTAGTTTGATGATAAGGAACATGACAGAATCATCTGTCTCGAGCTAACACACACTGCTCCATCTTTAGCGGAAGGGAGGCTGGGTGTGTCTGGACATAAAGGCCATAAAAGGAAGAATCAAGATTTTAAACTGACACCTACATTTGATTAGAAGCCAGTGTAGATGCTTTAACAATGGTAAGACATGACAGAATTCATAAGAACCTTTGCAAAAGAATTTGACAGACTGGAGGAGATTATTAGATGCTTTAGACCAGGAGTGTCCAACTTCAGGTTTTAGGTGTGTCCTTGATCCAACACAGCTGATTTAAATGGCTAAATTACCTCCTCAACATGTCTTGAAGGTGTGTTGACCCAGGGTGAGATCTAAAACCTACAGGACACCGGCCCTTGGGCCAGGAGTTGGACACCCCTGCTTTAGACAGAGCATTACTACAATCTAAGTGGAAGGGGATGAAGGCATGAACGAGCATCTCCAGTTCAGTTTTTCAGACAGCAGTCCTGAGTTTAGCACTATTTCTTAAAAGTCAAAGATGGAAGCTAACCCAAGATTCTCTGCGTTAGCATCTACAGTGAATGAGAAAAAGCCCAGACACTGTCCAATTTGAATAATACTTATTGGAGCAAATAAATAAATAAGAGACTGTCTTGTTTTCATTAAACTGCAAAAAGTTATTTGCTATCCAACTATTAGTTGCATTAAACCAATCAACTAAAACTGATAATTCATAAGGTTTGTATGAGAGATACAGTTGAGCATCATCAGCATACAGATTACTGGAAATGGTTTTGAAACTTCTAATGTGATCTAATGGCAGAATATACAATGGAAATAAATGGGGGCTTAAATCAGATCTTTGTGGTGCAGCTCATGATAAATCTGAGCACTGAGACTTAAAGTGTTTTATCAAGAAGAAAAGAAGTGAACAAATCCCCGACTTGGCTGGATATCCTTACCATGTGGTTCAACATGTGGATTAAGATTTGATGATCAAGTTGCAAGAACTTTGTGGTCAATTCGTGGTATTCTCTTGCTCCGTTTTTAAAGATATGATCAACACATTATTTAAACCAGTGAATCAGACTGGGAGAAATATTTACTCCACAAACTTGCAGTGATTAGATGTGAAGCTTTAAGTTGTTTCTGGATCACTGAACGACAGGCTTTATTTCAATAAGAAAGTGTTCAGCTTCTATTTCAGGGTTTTTGCTTGCATGCAGGAAACGTGTCACCTCCAGTGTTCTAGCTCTGTTGTAAACAGACTTTCTTTATTGGCATCCGAACTGAAACAGGTGTGACTCGATCATTTCTCAATAGGAGCGGATTATTAAGAGCCTCAAATGCAGTAAACGTGCCAGTTTGTGGTTCTTTTTATATTCCTTTAATGCAGTGTGAAAATGAAATGTTTAAGCTTTGAGAAAAAAAACCCCATCACATTAGGTTAGACTGAGTTTCACCCCAGACTCCAGTAAGAAAAAGCAGCATTAACACAGTGAGTGCACTGTTTTGTGTAACCAGAAGATTTAAAAAAACAAAAAAAACAAAACACAGGTGTACATACGAGAGCTCAGCGAAATCAGTCATCTGGATTTTCGCCATTCTAGCCAGGATCTTCATCAGGTGGAGGCCGTCGTCTGTCTGGAGCCCACTGATGATGACGATGAAGAAGAAGAGTGCAGGGCAGGAAGAGAAGAAGGGATCAGAAATTAAAAGTTAAACATACAACAGGTGCAATTTACTGTGCAATTTGTTTTTTATAAAAACAGGCTTTAAACAAGTTCTTTTTCCTTCTAGTGATGTATCAGGTAATTTTAAAGGTTTTCCTTATTTTCTGTAGATTGCTTTTCACTGGTGATATTCCTAATATGGTTATTTTAGACAAACAGCTGTGGGTTTTAGCACATAGGCCCCGCCCATCTACCACCAAAACCATCTTTTTGCAAGGAGGAGCCAATCAGAAGAAAGGTGTAAACAGATGAGTGGTTGCTGGAGGTTGCTGGCTGTGTTTAGGTGAAGTTGATCCGAAAGGTTGTGGTGCACAAAATAACGTCTTTGTGATTGCTTTGATTAGCATCTAAATGCCTCAGCTGGCCGTTCTGTGAAAGGAAGACACCAACTTATCTGCAAACATGAACAGTCTCAATTTCCGGTTTATGTCCTTTCGCTAAGCAGAGCAAGTGCTGCAGACAAGTCGGGATCTTTCATGCAAACTACAGGTAATCTGTGACTAAAGAAAAGTTTTCCAGCACAACACTGTATAAATCTTTACAACCAGTTTTACCTAGCAACTGCCAGCAACCCCTAGACAGCCTGTCGTGGGGTTATTGACTAGTCTCTAGGAATATGTCACTGGTGCTTCAGCAATTGATTTCACAGTAACTGCAAACAGCCTCCAGCAATTCACATTTTTCTTCAGCACGCTCTGGTTTCCAGTGGGTCACTGACTGATCCCTCAGCCCATGTTAGTGGGGTCTTAGAAAAAGTGAGCTAAGGGGCTGAAGAGTACTCTGAAGCATGAATCGTGCAAAGCTATCAGAATAGGTAAGGCTTGAACTGGTTTATGTAGAAATGAGAGAAAATTAAAAGTACATTCTTTGATGATAAATGTTTAATTGACATTTCTTAAGGCAAGTGAATGGCAGAGAACTTGAGCGTAAATAGTATGGAGATGAAGAGCAAAGTGTTAAATGCCAGTGGTCCCCAACCCCAACCTATTTATGTCCTACAATATTTTCACGGACCGTGTTGTGGATAAATACAACAAATAAAACCAGTACCAAAAAAGAAGATGACTTACCCATAACACACGGGACAAGACCCAGGGAAACAGAGTTGACAATAAAACGATTAAAAAAATTATGATAAAAACCCTGAAAACTATAAATTTCACACCCGAGCCTCAATTCTAGCAGCCCGGTACCAAATGACTCACTCTGTGGCCCGGGGGTTGGGGGACCGCTGATCTATAAGACATACTGGACATGGGGAAGGTCTCCAGACATATCACTGTATCATTAAACCCACTAGCTGAAGGACTGAACCAGAAAATACAGACAAAAGCAGTTTTCCACAAAGCTCCCAGGTGAGTTCAGATAAGTGTGAGATAGAGAGGTGGGAAGTCCCGTTTGCCAGCGAGGTGAACGCTGAAGAGGTCACAAAGGTCACAGGCAGAAAGCTTGATATCACTGCCCGCTCCATCATTTTATGCTTTACAGCATTTTCTAGCACATAAAATTACTTTGGCAGTATTCAACAACAAAAACGACCTGTTTTGTTCACAGCTGAGGATTACCTCGATCTAAAAGAAGAGAAAAACACTTCATCCTGAACCCTGATCTGCTGTTCTGGCATATATGCATATTTTTGGATAGACAGCCATATTAATGGCATTGGCTCATACTGTTTGACACATACTCTACAGCAATAGATTTTAACTACTTTAAATCAAGTAAAGCTGATGTAATCCTCCCAACACAAATTTCTTTACTGGATATTTTCAAAAGCAAACTTTTCTTTTCTTTATTTTTAAAGTAACTTAAGAAGGAAACATCTATGCTTCTATAAATGAGAATGCCATCTGTGCAGCCTTATGTGTCTGACATTACAAATTAATAGTGTGAAAACTTCTTAGACATGTTATGATATATATGTTTTGATATATCAGAATGAGGACCCAGATGCAGACATGAGTGAGTGAAGGAACAAACGTTGAATCCAAAACTTATTTGTAAACAAACAAAAGGTGACTAAACACTCTGGGAATAAACAAAAGCTAATTCAATAAAATGGTAAAACTAAAGCAAAGATTTAAACGATTAAAAGGAGCACAAGGGAAATAAGTGAGGCAAAAATAGGCTAAAGAATACCTACTAATGTGACACAGGTGAAGCCATTAAAGGCAGGTAAAGGCAAATTTTTGAGGAGGGAAAAAGCCGGAAGGAAACCAACAAGGAAAACAAATTACCAAAATAAAATAGGATGTGACTAGAAGTAACAGGCGAAGCACACAGACACAAAAGGTGTAGTTAAAGAAACAATGCTATGACAACAGAAATGCCAATCCAAAAAGCATGCAATGTCAATTATGTCCCGGTCAGCAGGGAGCTGACTGTGTTTTGAGTGAATAGTGGGACCCAAATGCAGACACGATAGGAGACGGAACCGAGTTTAAACAAAAGGCGAGACGTTCATTTGGCTGATAAAACGTGAACACAAAAACAAAGCAAGCGTGAACATGGCAAAACCTAACCTGACACCTAAACTGGGAAATAACTAAATAACTATGAAAACTGTGACGAGAGACATGGAACTGAAATAAACCGAACTCGAACCTGATCAGTAAGAAGAACTCTGAGACATGACGTGAAACCAAACAGACGACCTGGCAACGACTGAATCAACACACAAAAACTAAATACACACAAAGGTACACACAAAGGGTGATCAGAGGAAGTGGAAACACATGGGAAAACCAGCTGACTGGAATCACATCGTGACACTAAGCACAATGAACAGAGAAACAAGACTTTCAAAATAAAACAAGAATATAACGGGATGCAGACATGACTCATGACAGGTTAAGAAACAAGAAAACATCAATTTGGCTTTAAATGACCTCTTCTTTAATACATAGTTTTGCTTTTGATGATAACGTAGTAAAATTTAGACGGGGAAACTCACTGACATTTCACCAAACCGTGAGAATAATGGCAGCGAAATAAGGGAATAACAAATAAGCACTAAATTACCAAAGCCTCTGTGCATGCTTAGGGCCAATGGGACGGGGAGAGGTTGTGCGTGGCATGTGTTTGCATCTGTGAGACCATAATTAAAGCTCAATATCCCAACTCCAAGCTAATTGCTTGCTGTCTGCTGTGGACTCATCTGACCTCCTCTAAGTCTCCTCTGTGGAATTCAAACAAGGAAAGCAGACGCTTCCAGACATCTGCAGGATATCTGCACATTTCTGGAAACACAGCTTAAGCTGAGAAAGAGTTTTGCTGCAAACTGTGCAAATCACTCAATTTTTAAATGCACTTAATTACAAAAATTAGCAGCTGTCTCCGTCCTTGCATCTTGAACTTTGATGTCCAACACTTGCTGGATTTCAACCAAAAAATGTTTTCTTCTCTTTCATCATTTTTAGTTTACTCCATATTAAAATCTTTACTCTAGGTGTCTTCCTAGCCTTATGATTTCACAAGCACTGGACATGTGACCAAATAAACAATCATTTATGATCAAATATGACTGTCAGCTTCAGAGTCAAATCCAAATAAAAATAAATAAATTGCAGCTGTTTACAGAATTTAACATCTTAGGGATCATGAGTTTAACTGTTTTCTTTGACTATAAGAGAAAATGACTGAATGTGGCTGAATCACAGTTAATAAAAATGAGACTTGCTATGTATGAAAATGTACTGACAGCCTGTGATTTGTCTCCCCTCTCAGCCTGGAGAGCAGACAGCAGCTTCAACAGCCCACAGCCTGAGTCAGTCTTCACTGTGCAGAGCAGCTGCTTCAGATCTGACATCAGCGATCGCTCTGCCTGCAGATCCTGAGTGTTGATAGCTACAATGGAGACCTCACAGCAGCTTTTACATTAGCTCTGCAGCATGCAGGGTGTTGGGTTATGATCCCACTCAGATACGACAGCCTGCCTCGGCAGGATTTCTTCTCACAGAGAGACGCTTTGATTATTTTTATTCTATATTTCCTTCCATCTCACTCTTACACAATTTCAGGGAAAATGGAAACTGATAACAGTACAGCAGCAAGTACAGGCCTGTACTTGCTCATCTGATGATGATCTGGCTTTTCGAGTTGAGAAGGAACTTTTGCACAAATACACAAAAACAACAGGATTATTCTCTGTGCTACCCTGAATTCTATTACTCTAAAAAAGTCTAAACAATTACTGGATGATCTAATATGAAATTTAATGAAGATATCCATGGACTCCTGAGTATAAACCCCATTTGATGACCTTTCGTCTAGTGGTCATTGTTTTCATGTCTCAACAATCTACTGCGCAGGGTTAGCACAAGGCATTGTGCAAATGTTTTATTAGGCAAGAAAAAACGAATTTGGATATCAAATTATGTTTTCCATTTTAAGCATCAGTAGGGAGGGATGGATACTTGACAGGTACTGGCACCGTGTTTTCCAGATTCAGATAGCAATATAATTTCACATCAATCCATTTATCCATCAACAGCTGCATTGTTTTTTATTTTGAGCATAAGGACTTTAAAATTTAAAAAGCATCAATTTTAAAGTGTAATGCGCATGTTACAAAGCTACATCGGCAGCATTAATACAACATTTACCACCAGGTTTTATAACAGTACTGCTAAATGTCCACACAATGCTCTCGCCTTATCATTGTTTACAAAAGATAGTAACAGTCTACTTAGAATGCATGAAGGTAGAGGAGGGTAACTACTGGTGATATACAGGGGACGAATATCAAATTCATATGCTGATACTATTCAAACTGTTATTATAACTATTTTCAGCGTGAGAGTAATCAAAGTACTACTAAGTTCAAACCTCTCAAACCTTTTAAATGTCTAATATTTAGTTTATTCACAGCAAAATCAATTAATCTTCCTCCAAATATTTTTTGTGTATTTGTGAGTATTTTCTCACACAGTATAACACATGTGTAGGACAAACTATTTGGACACTACTAAACTTCCAGGAAACAGATGGTCCAAAATGGAGAAAGTTACACTCGCTTTTCACTCCAACGTGTAAATAAAGGTTCCTTGGTCATTATTCGAGTAGTCCAGAGTATATTGCTCACCAGGAAAATATGATCTATCCATCTTCTGCAGACCCCAGTCGGATTCCTGTTGTTTGGGGACAGAAGCGCCTGAGGAGAGGATTGCTGCATGTAGTAATAGGTAAGCCAGAGGTTTCACTGAACAAAAGAAAGGCTATTTCTTCAAACATCAAAGACATCCCTTCCCTTCAGGGCTTCTCCACTGATCATTCTACTATGAGCTGCCTCAGCAAGTACATGAGAGTGAATCAGGAGAAAAACAGTACAGGCAGACTGTCATGCCTAAGTCTGATCAGTAATAATGACAACTAAGGAGAATGCTGTCGGTAAGACGGAACAAATGTCAAGTCAGCGGCATGAAAAATAGAAACGGAGACGTCAGAATAAACAATTTCTGTGAATTTCTGGATATAACATATAAATACATATGGGGCCAACAGAAAATGAAAACTAAAAAATTAATTAAAAAATGAAACCTCCGATGGTCTACAGAGATTTTGACTTGTATCACGAGTAATTGGAAACATTATTCGTGATAACAGTTAGATAACAGGTTCAGGTTAAGGCAACAAATTCTGGCTGGATTGTGGACTTCTCATCAAATCATCAAATTATAGATTATCAGTAAAGGAATTACACTGGAGCTTTTTATGCATATTTTTACATCAAAGTACTAATTAGAGAGTAAAGTGTGTGTGTGTGTGTGTGTGTGTGTGTGTGTGTGTGTGTGTGTGTGTGTGTGTGTGTGTGTGTGTGTGTGTGTGTGTGTGTGTGAGTACATGTTTAGACATCTTTGTGCGGACAGAAAATTGGCACGCTACTATACTTGTGGGAACCAGTCCCTGTCCCCATGAGTTAGGCATTCATTTTTTAGGCTTAGAGTTAGGGAAAGCATAATGTCAATCAGATATCCTCACTAAGATATGAAAACAGGTGTGTGTGTGTGTGTGTGTGTGTGTGTGTGTGTGTGTGTGTGTGTGTGTG
>NW_024582388.1:168099-261770 GCF_018398535.1 Haplochromis burtoni | reverse complement strand
CCAGGTGTTTTCCTCCAGCTGTCATGAATCACCCTGTCCTCCTCTTCCTCCTCCTCCTCTTCCTCCCCTCCCCAGGCCACAGGAGGAGATGATACTCTAAAACCACCAGGATGCTCCTGCTATCAGCTTTCACCTCAGACGCTGCGCCAAAATGTCATCACATCGATCTTGTTTCGCATGTGGCCCTGCATTTCATATATTTTTATTCCTACTGTGACAGCTTTGTTTTGGAGAGGGACTCGACCTCAGTACGGAGCATTTCAGTAGCTTTAAGCCAAAATATGAAAAACGTTTATTCAAACAACCTCAAATTCAGCAACGCATTCACTAGAGTTCACAGCGATTCAGCGGCCCAGCTTGAAGTGGAGAGGAAAAATGGTTGTTGAGTTAAACAATTTTACTGCGAGTTCTTAAATTATGAGTTAGGTGTGCCTTTGGTTAATGCAGTGTTGAAGGAGTTACAGTACTGAGCAAAAGTCTTTATTTCTTAGTATTTTGCTTCCAAGCATCCAGACTTTCTTGTAATCTTTTAAAGATGTCTTATTAAGCTACTTAACACTGATCTGTGAATCATTCAAGAATAAAAAGGCACCTAATTCAAGAACCGGAGTTCAGGCTATGTTGAAGAACAAATGTGGTCATACCAATTAATGACTTTCTTTTGTACCATATTTCCATGTGTGTTTACATGTTTCAATAAACTGCTGCATGTATTTCCCATTTCCCTAATGTCTAATGTCACCTCAGAGAAATGATGTGTTTGCACAGTACTGTATGCAACCATGTTTGAGGAAACAAGAAGCATCTGTGAATTATGTATCAACATTAAATGGTGTTAATACATAGTTTTTGTTATTGCCACTAGTTAAAAAGTATCAAGAGATATTACTGGATTCTTTGATCTAAAGAAACCCTAAAGCTTGCTGACTTTACTGCTAAATCACAGTATGACATGGAGCAGTCAGGTACCTGGCAGCACAAATCAGATGTTCTTTAAAAGCTAGAGATGACTACTGGTGGCCCAGACTCTCACTGCATTCCTCTGCTTTTATCATCTTCTGCTTGTTGTTTGGTTTAATGCATTCGTTTTCATCACTCTGTCCCTGTAGTCAGACGTAGCAAGGAAAAATGTCCAAGGTTTTCTCATTGCTCAAACAAAAAGCTGTGGGGAAAGATGTGGCTACTGAGACTAGTCTGGCTCAGAAGATGGCTTGTTTCACAAGAAGACATTCTTTCAAGAGCCTTTTTCTTACTGGCACATTGCGAAGTGGCATTTTTCCATGTTGTGGTTGATGCTGCACTTCACTCTCAAGAAGAGGTTTGACACAAAGTGAACTGTCAAGGACAACTTTGGTGTTCTTTTGAAGTTCAGCAATCTCATAGAAATGTCAAGAGTCACTTTGAAGAGTCACTGTAAAGGGTTAGAGAGGAATCTGCTGAGTACACTGAAGACTCTGACATCTGCGGTGCAAAAGTGACTGAACACATCTTAAACCTTCCAGCTGTTCACCTAGGATCAGAGCAAAGCAGCCTCTGAGCCTGTTTCATAAAGTTACAGGAGCTCAACCTTGATGTTAAAGGTTGCCGTCAGAATTTCTGCAACACTGTCAAAGTAGTTTTTGTGAGCTTTTGTGAGCTAAAGTTTTTTTAAATTAAAAAAAATAAAAGAAGAAAACCCGGTGCTTTGTAATTGTTCTTTTAACCATATATTTAGTTAAAATGTTAAGAGAATCTACAGAAAACAAAGAGTAATACAAATCTAACCAGTTGATAAGATCTTTCATCTCATACTGTTAGATGCTGCAGCCGTCGCAGGGATACAAAGGTATCCTTTTGCAGCCCCACCTTGAGGCACCGTCTGCAGATAGCAACAAATTATAAGTAATAAATCTGTCAGTCAGTAGTACACACATTTGTCCTGTGTTATCAGTGTTTATACTTGTGTATGATGTATGGGGAGGTCAGGTGAGTCTAAATCAAACACTTAATACAAAACTAAGAAATAACGCTTTATTTTAGCACCAAGAGGTTTTCTCACATGCGGAAAGCAGCCGTAGCTGAGGCTAGTCTTGTTTAAGCTAAAGTCGCAGTATTTTTACTTCAGTTATCAAAGGTCTGTTTGGAGAGGAGAGGATTTGAACGGTAAATAGAAAAGTAATTGAGCAGCTTTACACTACAAGGTCTTTAAGTGTTGTCTAACTATAATGCACACACCCTGACGGATACACTGCGGGCACTTTGGCATTCAGGATCTTGCCCAGAGAAACTTCATCGCACCGACCCACGGGAGCCGGGGATTACACTACTGACCTTAAGATTGACGATCGATTGGTGCTCATGAGCTACAACCAAAGCGCCTTAACATTGCAACATTTAATTTTGAATTCGCATATTTGACACTTTTTATTGCCTTGAAATTTTTCCGCACTTCATAAACACAAGTCATCTAATTTAGAATTTCTCTTTCTTGTAAAACATAAATACATTTGATTCTCAAGAGCAGCTGTGACACTAAGCGGCTCTATGGGTAGAGAAGAATCATTCAACCTTACTGAATGGGGCTTTTGAAGACCATGGTGATTAGAAATTAGGTTTCCTATTTATACCGTAATGATCTGTATGCTACAGTTGAGTAACGTAAAGTAAGTTCAAAGAAAAAGCTTGGACTAAAATGGACATCATATTGTGCTTAAATAAAAACTCCTTTATTCAGCATATGAAAGCCTTGAGTAGGACCTCCACACCAACATCCCAGAGATGTTTTTCTCTATAACATAACATTTAAGGCTCTTCTGTTGTATAGCTCAGAGTGTCGAGTAACAAGGACAAAAAGAAAGAGACTTGCCAAAGACCTTGAGCCAGAATTACACCAGCTGAAAGGCGAGCATGAAGGAGTTTCAAAACCAGACACAGGAAAGAGGATTTCTAAAGAACTTCAACCTCAGACTTGAGGAACAGAGGAATCAATATGGAAACGACCCTGTCCTTTGTGTGAGTAAGAAAGAAAGAAAAAGATGCCCAGTGTGCTCTTGTTGCATTCTGGGTAAAATTTGCAGGGACAAAGAACGAGGGTTTGCAATTTCTCACATGGAAAGCACATTTCTTTCTTCACCTACTGTGAAAAAAGCTGGTTGATCGCTACTGTGGATTACCCAAAAACAAAGGTGAAAGAAAGTTTCTGTATAAGCTCTAGACTCGAGATATGCATTTTGAAAATTGAGATAAAAAATTTTACTTTCTACATTTTCCAACCTCTTCAACATCCAAGTGGGTCATTGGTGACCTACATAAAGGCAGAGTTAAGTTGGATTTCAGCCACATGACTAAAAAACATTGATTCATAAGTTAGAACATGTTGCCTTTCAAACTGAACAAGCATCTGGCTTTCTGTTATTAGACTTTTATTTTGACATGCTATGAAATTTCCATGAAAAAGCCAACCTTCAGTTCAGTGAGGTTTCCTAGCATTTGTTTATGCACAGCACTTCAGGAACCTTGAGACCTGGACTTGCTGCCACAAAACCCCAATTCTTCTTTTTCTGTTGTAGATTTTCTAATGTGCTCAGGATCATCATCCTACTGCAAGGCCCAGTTTGGGCCAAGCTTTAACTGTTGGACAGATAGCCTCACATTTGACTCTAGAATACACTGACATACACAGTTCATTGTTCACTCAATGACTGCAAGGTGCCCAGGTCCTGTGGCTGCAAAACAAGCCCAAATCACCTCCACCACTGTGCTTGACACTTGGTATGAAGTGTTTGCTGATATGCTGTGGCACTGTGCATTGGTCTCCTTGAACCAAAGAACATTGTTCCAGAAGTCTTGTGGTTTGCGAACCTAAACCATGTTGCCATGTTCTTTTTAAGGTAAAGAGTTTTCCTAGGGGACCCTTCCAAACTACAGGTACTTCTTCAGTCTTTTTCTAATTTTACTGTCAAGAACTTTAACATTGAATATTCTAACAGAGGTCTATTGAGTCTGAGATGGAACTTTTTCTAAGCATTGCACAATCTGACTTTGGGGTGAATCTGCTCGAACAGCATCTCCCGTGGCACTGTGTAAACACATGCCTGAATGCTACAGAGGCTTTAATAGAAGTAGTTGTCACACTTTCTAATGATCAATTAATCAGCTCCATTTCATTACAGCACCTGGCTGCAACTTACCCTTTTAATTTATATTATTTTCTAATTTCTGGAAGCAGTAAAAGTGTACTTATTTCACCTGAAAATAAATGATAAATGCAAAGTGAATTGTAATTTTGATTGATTTTTTAATCTTCAAATACTGTCCATCCATCCATCCACCTACCCATTAATTTTCATCCACTTATTTTCAAATATGTCTCCTTCAAAATTCAATTGCAGTTTACCTTTTACATGTTCATCATTAAATCTGTACTCACTCTGTGTCGGTGATGACATAGCCAAAGACATCATCATCTTTCTTCATCTTGCTGGCTTTGACGTCCAACTGTAGCTCAGGAACGTGCATCGTCTTCTTGTGAGGTTCATCGTACACAAGAGAAGCAGGAGGGGGTGCCACCTCCTTGATCCAGCCTGCCACCTCCAACAGCTCCTCTACAGACTGGGTGGTATCCTTCTTTTGCACCGCCACCCCTACTTCGCTAGTCCGACTCTGGACGTTTTCCAGCCCCACCTGCTGCCCTCTGGGTGTTTGACTGGCATCGTCATAATGGTTTTTAGCTGGGGGAGGTCCGGTGAAGGAACTTTTGTCAAGGTAGGCGAGAAGCTTGGTGAAGAGGCTGCCACTCTCCGTCTGAAATAAGAGCCAATGAAATACCGTGGTTAAATAGACTGGTTCTTGTATGATGCTTTTCTACTCCAACTGCGCACTCAAAGCGCTTTACACAACTTTCCTCACTCACCCATTCACTTTCTTTTTTCCTATGTAAGTCCTTCTATCTAACATTCTTACGTACTCATAGGTTAATCAGAGAGCAACTTGGGGTTAGTATTTTGCCCAAGGATATTTGGCCCGCTGACTGGAGCAGACAGATCAAACCACCAACCCTTACAATTAGTGGGTGATCTGCTCTACCACCTGACCTACACACAGCCACCCCAAAACTAGGTTTCCATGTAGCAGGAACAAGTTTCTCCCCCCACTGTAGTAAAGTGACTCTGGTGAGACTTGAACCCACAATCTTTGAATTTCATCTGACACAAACCAATAGCAATCCAATGTGCTATCCATTGCACCACAGAGCCTGACAGTAGGTGATCCAACTCTTACACAGAACTTAATTTATTTCAGACACCTAATTAAAAAAAATACAAACCTGACTAATGAGCTCAATTTTAAGCTTAAGACACTTAAGACATAGTGTCTCTAAAAGAACATGAGGCGACGTCCGTAGCAACCGTATCAAAACGGAAAGAATCTGTGTGGTGCTTTTTCTAGTTAAATTGCACTGCTCCCAACCAGTGCAATGATTTGCAAATCCCATAAACTTATGTTTTATTCACAGTGGAACACAGAAAATAAATCCAATCAAATGTGAGAAAGTTAACAATTTTAAGAAAAAACATCTGATCGTTTTAAATTTGACGGCAGCAGCATGTCTCAAAAAAGTAAGAACAGTGCCATGTTTACAATGTGCAGCATCCATTCTTCTTTTAAAAAGTCCATAAACATCTAGTAAATGGGGAGACCAGCTGTAGGACTTCTGGGAGAGGTATATTATCCAATTCTTGTGTGATATAATATTCTAGCTACTCAGCAGTCCAGGGTACTCTTTTTCATATTTTCATTTCATTAAAATTGCTTTCAGTTGCTGAAAGATCTGGACTTAGTGGCAGGCTAGCTCTGCACCTGGACTCTTCTAAAACTGTACGAAGCCATGGTGTGATAATAATAGATGAAGAAGGTGCCTTTCCAGATGTGCAAGCTGCTAATTCCAATGGCTCGAATGCACCCCCAAACCATCAGAGATCCGGGCATGGATCCATCCTACCTTGTGCCAATGGTTCGGCATTAAACCACCCAGTACCAGGGTGGTTTAATGCCGTGGGAGTTATTTTCTTGGCACATTTTTGATTATTTAGTATCTACTGAGCATTGTTTAGCCTACCTGATGGTTGCTTCCAGCAAGATAAGGTGCCATGTGACTAATCTCAAACATGAAAATCAGTTCACTGTACTCAGATGGCCTCTACAGTCACCAGATCACAACCTAATAGAGTACCTTTGGGATGTGGTGGAATGGGAAATTTGTCTGTAGCCAACAAATTTGCAGCAACTGTGTGCTGTTAGGCACATACTTAATGAAGTGGCTGTTAAGTGTCTAATGAAACAATATTGAATCAAGTTCTTTTTCTTTTAAACTGAACTTGTGGGAGTTTTCCTGTTGCTGACATTAGCGTGTTGGCGATCTGCAGCTACAGGCATGAGGAAATAATTGCCTTGAATCAAAGAACAGCCACCCTGTCAGACTTATGCTGAATAGGGTTTTAATATGCTATTATTCTTCTGGTCCTAGCTTCAGGGTAATTGCTCGTCTTGTCAAGAACTACATCTCACTGCAGCAGCAATGCCATGTGAGCTAAAAACATAGTTTGTTCTGTCTCTGAGCACTTTGAAATACAATCTTCTTTGCAACTTCAAATTGTTTTTTGGGACCAGCAAGATGCATCAGCCTGGAGGGAATTTTCAACGAGCAGAAACAAAATAAGAAATGAGTACAAGAAATAAGCACAGAGAAGACGTTGCTTCTATTCCGGCGTTGATTTCAGCAAATCTTATCCTAAATATATTTTTCGCTACAAAACACAAATAAAAAGTAGTTGAAAATGACATATTACATTTTATTTGTAAAGTCAGATATATGGACAAATGAATAACAGTCCCACAGTCACGAAATCCCTTTCACTAAGCTGAATGGGTTTTTATCAAACACTGCAGCAATAGATAACTATTGCTCTAAAGGTAGTGCAGCATTTAGTTATGTGTCAGCATGTTATCTGACATCAAGCTGTGTGATAAACATCAGTCTTCTGGATTGGAAAATTGTGTAGTTGTTTGTGTTTATGGACACATAATGACATAATGTCAATGTGGAATTTTTGCATTCTGTAAAAATGAAAAATATTCATTCTTTCCTTATATATATATATATATATCTATAGATAGATATAAGGATAGGATGAATATTTTTCATTTATATACACTTATGTACACATATATACACACATATATATATTAGTGCTGTCAGCTATAACTGCATTAATCCGGCAAATCTCCATTAACAAGTTACCGCAGATCGCCCTGTGCGTGGGGCTGCATGGCGTCAACTCGTTAGTGCGGTTAGCTCGTTAACGCGTTAATCTAGTTAAAATGGCATTAACGTAATTTTAACGAGATTAATGCTGATAGCACTAATATATCTACATACATACATCAGTACGTATGAGACAGATGGAATAAAGGCATTCGTGTTCAGAAACACAAATCAGTAGAGAGTTTCTGACTATTTCACAAACTGCCGTGATGACCTGTTGTCATGGCTGTAGTCACATGTCTGGACAACACAAACATTTTAAATGCATGAAAAAAAATTAGCTTGTTTTAGGGTTTTCACATTTTTAAGAGATTGAAATTTCCGCTTTTAAATCAGCCACGATCCATTTAATGTCAAACTAAAGCATTTCTGCATGTATAAGTCTTCTTGTTTAAAATGCAGCACTAAAGTAACTGGTTAGTAGTGTGTAACCATCACAGTCTGTTGGTTATTCATAACCCGCGAGCGTTCTGATGTCCTTCGTGACAGGACTTTCTTGATTTGGTTGGTTCTCACGTCTGTCTGGAGGTGAAGAAAAAAACCTCTGTTTCATCAGAGATTGTAATCAAGTATGCATTGACTTTAAGATGTTCCTCTGTCATTAAAATCAAGGTTCTGTCAAAGTGCAAATGAAATTGGCTTTAAAGATCCTTTGTTGCCTCTATCAGGAAGAATTTTAAACAGAACAAACGCACATACTGACTGATGCCTTGCTGAGAGCTTATAATCGCCTCTCTATCTGGTCATAATTATTTTTATTATGTAGCTTAGTAGTTTAGTAGAGTCCAAGACAAATTTTCTCTTGGAAACAATAAAGTATCTATTGGTGATCTATCCGCTGAAATTTTAAAACTTTATAGCAGAATCACATTTGGATTTTTAGACACACATCTCTACTATACATGCTAGTATTTCAACCACTGCTTTGAATAAAAGAAATCCGTGAAATAAACGAATGAGTTTACTTTTTTTTTTTTACCCAGGTTTCAATTTACAGTATAAAGGACTGAATCAGTACAGCGTCGTTGTTACAAGTTCACCTTGTTTAGCCTTAATTAATTCCAACTCACTCATTTATCCACTGCTCTCCCGATTCCTTAAAAAATGCACATGTTCATATCAGTCCGATTTATTGTGGAAGATTGTCTTCATTATTTGAATAAATAAAAAAAGAATATTATTAGTGCATACTAGCAGTATAACAAATAAAACTTTGGGACTAAAACCTGATCCATTTTGTTTTTTGTTGTCGGCAGTTCATTCTCTCGCATGAATACTGAGTTCTAGATAAATTCTTTGGGCAGTGATTTCACCCTTGCAAAATTTCATCTCATTCCCTTGTTTAATAAATTACATAACTGCTTACAATGAGCCTTGGCTTTGACATTTAAGTCTTCCCTTTCTGCTACTCTGATTGCTTACCTTGTCCTGCACATTTTGCTCCTCTGTCTCCGTGTGACGCTCTGTTGGGAGAAAGAGAATAATCATATTGATACATTTGTGTTTCAATTCAAAGCGGGAGCAGAAATACAGAAAAAGAGGTGGTTCATGTAAAAATTCATTCAGAGCTAAAAGCTGCCAAATTTCAAGGCCATTTCCTTAAATCAAATTCACCATTCTCTAATATTTTACTGATCTGAATTCACCCCTGTGTAAATTTATTTTTCACTGATGCTGAAAAAACACTAGAAAACGTACATAAATAACATATCCACTGCTGTCTGACCACAGTTTTTAATCATTTAGTTATCTGTTGAGCACTTTTAGTGATTGTGTAAACATGCAAAGCCTGAGTGGCCTCAGTGGACAATAAACCATTAACACTGGCTGGGTTTATGTTCTGCATTGAGCACAGGATGCTTATTTATTTTCACATTGATTTTTATGTTGCACTCTTGTGGCAACTTGAGAGCTCCGTTTTTTTTGTTTAATCCAGCCTACACAATTATGCATGTATTATAGACTTACTTTCCATCGCTTACTCAATACTTTAATTGCGTAAAAACAAAATGAATCACTATAAAATTACCTTGAAGTGCTGCCAGTGCGACAGGAGTGCTCTCCTGAGGTTTCAGGGTAGGAGCATTCCCCAGCAACTCATCCCTAGGAACCTCCCCCGCCTCTTCCTCTTCTTCTGCTTCTTCTTCTCCATCACTCAGCTCTCCTTCCAGGTCTCTCGGTCCTGGTCCCCTCATTCGGCTCAGGCCTCTGTTTAGTCCCTTGTCCTGATCAACTACCTGTAGAGCCTCAGCTATCAGGCTCGACAGCTGGTCCAAATCCTGCGGTGTCAGCGTATCCATGTCCACATGCTGCCTGTCAACATTCTTCAAAACGTTCTCGATGAACCTCTCTGGAGGAGAGATGGAAGTAAAATAACAATGAAAGACAAAGAAATTATTATCATTAAAGCAGACCAAATATTCTAACTCCACGCTCCATGTTTGCATTCTTGGACTTGTATGATTCATAGTTCAAAATAATATTTATTGATCTTGTGCTGGGTTTTGGTTAAGTCACTCAGTTTACCCTCTGTCAGAAACAAGCTGTTTTAACTGCCTTTCTACTAGCTTTAAGCCAGCTTCCTTCTGATTGGCTGCCCCTCGTGACCAGAAGGTTTGAACAGCAGGTGGGTGGGAGAGCTGTGTGCCTGACATGACATCCTCAGTGTATAGATTGCTGGGATTGCATAGTGGCTGCATTATTTGAAATTCTGGACATGTTTATTATGATCGTGTATTTATAAGAGAAAACAAGAAAAAGCAGAATCAGTCCCCATTAAAACCAGTTATGTAGTTTAGATTAGAGGCAATAGTCTCACTTCTCATGTCTGCTGTCTCTCTTCTGATCTCAGCATTAAATATTTTTAGGTATCTTACTGTGACGATGTGAAAGCTGTGATTTGTAGCAATGGAGCTAAAGCTGTTTATGGAGCTCCTTTCAGGTTTACAGCGAGATTCAGCTTGGGGTATAGCTGTCCACTTATTTACTATTTACTTGGCATCACATAGCAACCACAGCAGACAGTTGTTTTCATCAGAAAAGCCCTGTGTACCAGCACCAAACAGCAGGCAGACATTTAGCTAGCTAGTGAGCACACAGTGGAGAATTTAGGAGACAGATATTTCCCTCAGGACTCAAAAAAGACACAGAGAATCGATACAAGAGTTATATTCATTAGGTGGACACTGGACTAAATTTAATGCTGTTCTGTTTGCTGGATGCTTATATGAGTTTGCTAAGTTAAAGTATGAGGGCCTGTCAGTGTGTGCAGGTTTTAATGCACAGATAAAAATGAAAGTTGAACATCTACAACTATCATAAGAACTGGGCGCACTACACGTGATTACGTTTACCTTTGAGTTAACTTTGAAAGCCTTATAGCAATTATTTAATGGTCCTTGCTGTGAGCTAGTTTCCAAAGTCATGCAAATAATGCTCATCTTTATGGAAAAAGAGTACAATGTGGTTTTCACCACAAGCCCTGTGTGTTCAGTGTAGCCACAGAAAGAAAGAAATAATAATAACTTCCTTATAATGAAGACCCAGCCAGCGTCTGACAGCAGGCTGAGACAGAAACATGCTATCTGATTCTAAGTGTAACCACGTTGTGCTACAATTTCCTTATTTCTATTCATATTTGCTTTACTTTGAATGATTCTCTTAACTTCCTGCCACCACTTCTGGTATTCTGCATGGTTCAGTCCACTCAAAGAAAGCCATAACTCACAGGTTCTCCTTGTTGCTTGTAATAAAATTATGTAATATCTGGCAACACTGACAGTTCAACATGTGTGTGTTTACATGTTGTAAGAGATACGATTGAAAGTGAAAGACGTCATGCCTGGAATTTTGCATCTCAAACACGCTGCAGACTCTATGATGAAATCCATCATGGGTAAAATACATACCATCAACAGAAGTGAGTGGGTCCTTGGGTAAGGCCCCCTGAGGCCTTCCCATGTTTACAAGTCTGGATTTCAAGGTCTCCTTTTTGAGCCCAGAATTCTCTATTCTGTTGCTGTAGAACGTTCTCAGGCGCTCGAATGGGCTCGCTCCCCCACTGTGAAGGGACGCATGCCCGGAGAGATACTGCCTCAGGGCGCCCAGGAGAAGGTCACCCTCAGCCTGCGTGGTGAGGAGCTGGTTGGCTGGTGGTCTCTGCTTTTGCACGGGTTGGAACGATGAAAGAGATGAGAAGCTGGAGGGAGGTGATTTCTGAGCTGAAATCTGGGGCTTGGAGCGATAAAGGTCTGCAGGGATGCCGGACTGGAAACGGTCATTCTGGAAAACACAAGCATACTGTACAAAGACACTGATGCTGAAGACACTTGCACCACCTTTCCAATAGCAGAGCTTTTGCTCTATTTTCTGAGAAACAGCCACACTGTGGCTGAGGAGGAAGTGCGTGCCCCTAATACAGTCATTTCAAAACACGACTCAAGTCCCACCCACCTGCTGTTTGTGAGGGGCAGCCAATCAGGAGAAAGCTGCCTAAAAGGGGAGTGGAATTAAAGGAAAACTACCTCAAATGTTTTGTTTGACACAATGGATGAACTGAGAGGCTATGAAATGTGAATCATCCAAACTCCATTAACTATAGAGAGCTTAAGTAAAAGCCTGAAAATTCCCGACCATATGTTGTAATGTCTCAGAGCAAATAATTAGACCTCGAAATAAACAGACCGCAAGGGACAAAGTATAACTGCAAAGTAAAGCATGAAGTAAATTATAATTACTTTGCATTGCTTGAGCATTCCTGCTGCCTAGAACTTTAAGATGCCAACCATCTCACTCACCAGCCCCTTCATTCCCAGTCATCCCTCTGTCCGATGTTTAATGATGACAAAAAACTGGCTGCGACAGAAAAAAAATCTGACCAAAAAATACGAGTCATGCAGAATTACTATTTATGCAGATGCTGGATCCAAGAAAATGTCCCACCTGCTCGTCACACGTTTAAGACTGAGACAACGTCCTAAAATAATGGGACCAACTGTATGTGACAAGAATGCAAACCATCCTGACGCCAAAGTACAAAACACAAGCACCCTGCCTTTTTTCTTTCGACACACTTTGGCTTTTCTTTCTTTATAACACCACCAATCCAGTAACCTTCGTGTTAGCGTAGCCAATTTACTTCTAGGCAAAATGTATGCAAAATTAAATAGATGTGCATTTGCTGAAAACATCTAAATGTAACGTTTCTTGTTTTTGTTCTTCCACTAGATTTAGAGAGAGTATCTGGATGCATGAAGAAGCACTTTGCTTTATTATTAAAGGCTTCATTTGAACAAAAATGATTATTGAGATGAAAAAGCCCATTTTGGGGAAAAAAAGTTATTAATCCATTTATGCAATCATATTAACAGATCCATCAGCTACAACAAAAGCAAATTGTCACTGCCGGCTCCATTAACGCCCACCTAAGAGCACAGAAATGGCACAAGCCTGAGTAACGGCAAAATTATCATAACAATACAGACATAAGCCGTTCCTCACAGTTGTCATACTTCTTTATGATTTGTGTGTGCGAGGCCCCCTCTGGTATTTGTTGCTGGCAGTATCTTCATTCATTTACATCCCTCAGTTGGTGATGTTTATGCCATTCGTACCCGAAGGGCCCCTTCAACCCTCCAGCTCCTTTTGGCTGCTACCAAACAGGTGAACCTGGATAGAAAAGGCCACGAGCCTGCGAGCGATGCCTGCAGGCTCCACGCAGTCGTACTCGCTTGGTCCTCAGTACAATTCCCCAGCTGGAAAGAGGCCTCTGCAGGCACAGCAGAGGGACGCAGTCGCGCCTTGAGTTATTAATTAGAGCGGTGAACTCCTGAACTCTCGGCTGGTATTATTTCCCTCATAACGGTCAAGCTGGGAGAAGTCATCAGTTAGGACAGAGAAGCAAGAAAAAAGCGACAGCGAAGGATGACAGCGGACCGCCTGCTGTGAAGGTGTGCGCGTTTGTGTCCTTTCAGCGTGTTGTGCGAGCGTGCACTGTATGTGTGCACGCTTTCTTTTCAAACTGAGCCAGGTGGCCTCGAATGGAGGTCGAGGCTAAATGCAGTCATTGGGATAAAAACAAATTCCTCACATATTCTCCGTTTTTCAAATGTGAGAACAGGACCAGCGGGAGCTGAGGTTTATGTGGCACTTCAGCGATATTCTGTCATTTGCGCTTCATTACTTTTGGGCTTTTTTGAATCCTTTCAATTAGCACACTGATAATTGATGTATAGAGGTGAATTAACAGCTCCATATTTTCACGCTTGGAATCTACAAGAGGAACTTTGCATGATTCACAGTATACTGGGCCTTGGTGCAACTCAGATCATTCACTGTCAAACAGACCCCAACTTAAACCGACCTTTTCTTTCTGATTAGCTATTTCTCATGAACAAAAGTAAAGCAGGTGGGTGGTGCTTTTAAGTTTAGTTTGAAGATCTTTGCCTTCATTGTTTGTAACTTTACCCATGTTTAATTAAAGCTCCCACCTTTGAAGAAGATAATATGTAACAGAAAATAATAAAAAGCATAATAGTTTCTGTTTACTTGCTTGAGGCAAAGAAATTCCAACAAATGGCAAGAAAATCATGAACCGGAACAACCAAGTCCCAGAAGCCAAACAAAGTAAATGTTTACCTTGCTTGGTGCGCTCAAGCTGGAAGTAGATGTCTTGGGAAGGAGGCCAAGGCGCTGCAGGTACATCTGGAGATTTTTGCTGAGTTCTACCTCTACCGGTTTCACCCTTTGGTCCACTGGGTCCATTGCTTGAGCTACTGGCCTGTGGGAGTAGAGAAAAAGATGAACAAAATGCAGAAATTAGTCACTTCAGAGTAGCACAGTCAGATAACTTCATTGCAAAGACGTGCAAATGAATTGTTTTTCCTCCAAATGGAATTATTAACATGATGCCATTCTAAAATTTTCATATATCATATATTAGTATTAGAAAAAAGGCAAAAAAAAGGTCACAAAGTAAAATAAAAAGTAAGAAATTAAAATACTGGCAGCAGCCAGTGCTACCCATCAGCCTCCTACAGCAGTAGATACACCTGTGGTATAAATTTTAAAATCCTAGGTGACAGAAAACTTCACCTCACTGATATTTGAACTCGTTGAAGATTTTTAGTAGATACACCAATGGTATCCATTTGAAAATCCTAAGTGTTATCTTTCTCGAGTTATTGTTTTCACAAGATTTTCAGACAACTTGACCTTGAGGTCAAGGTCACCGGGATTCTGACTTGTCCAAAATGTTTAGTAGATGCACCTATGCTATCAAGCCCTATGCCGTCTCATTTTCGAGGCATTGTGTTCACAAAGTTTATTGTCCACGCTGCCGGCCTGCCAAGTGGGGTGACGACAAAACTACATGAAAATTATTAGGAGTAAGATAAAACAGAAGTGCAAATCTACATGTCCTTTGGTCACAAAACTATTTGAGCTAAATAAACATCTGACCTGCTCTCAGTGGTGTAGAACGACCCAGTCTGCTGTGGTCTGTAGGGAATCCTTCTCAGTTTGGATAACTCCTTGGACAGAACCTGCTGGGTGGTATCATCTTCCCAGGTCAAACCTACAGAAAGAAACAAGGGGACCCTTTAGAACTAGAAAGACAGGAATACATACGTTAACAGGACACAAGCAGGAAGTCCAGTATTGCCCAGGTGCATATCTACTGTGCACCTGTAAGCCTCGAATGAAAAGAAATTCTGAATTAAAACTGCACTGAAGTACAGAAAAAGTGGGTTGTATGCATGAGCAAAGTCTAGCCGACACGTGGTGAGTATGGGATAGAAAGACGGAGAAGAAATTGCTAAGCATGCAGTAATTTCCCTAAACTCATTAGGTCACTCATTAGCAGAGGAGACGAGGAAACAGCGGGTCGTCCTTGGAGACTCCGGCGAGAGACTGTTTCAGTGACTAAGCAGAAACCGTCTCTCCTCTCGCTCTCCTGCTGCACTTCAGTTGTACAACATGATGAGCTACTTGGGAATTTCTTTTACACATCTTTACTTAAACAAACGATTAAATATTTACACCACTGCCATGATGAAAAAGTGAGGTCAGGGGTTAAACCCAGAATGTGTACATCCTACAGTGAGATCAATGTCCACGTAAAAACAGTAAATAAAGAACAGTGAACCAAATAAGCCAATAAATACTACTAGTAAGATGTTTGTTACTTGCCAAGAGATGTGGCTTTGCTTTTGTGTTGTGCATTTATTACCCAAATTTCACACCAAATTTTGAGTAATACCATCTCTGCAATAACGTCCTAATGAGGGAAAATTATTCTGATTCATTTGATTTGATTTGATTCACAGGACTCATGTGAGTTGCAGAAGACATAGAGGACATGCTTTTTCCCATGAAACTTTTTAAAACATAAACAAGCTTTGCTCGTCTTTTTCTGACCGCTCATAAACTGCAGTGTGGTTTTATCTATTCTGTGTACTTCTATCCAAAACTTACCCAGGCCATCTGTGAAAGAAGCCATTGTTTCAGACATCAAAGATGATCACAACACGCAAAACATTATAACTAAAAGCATACATAACATTTATAATATTCATGTAGTTTCAGTTAGTTTCCAGAGTGGATTTTCTTGTTTCTGTTTAGTTTTTGTTGTTTGAAAATGTTTAACTTTGGTTTACATTTATTAGCTTAAGTGGGGTTTTTTGTGTTTTTAATTATTACTCTATAGAGCGCACGTGTCAGAGGCAAGCTTTACAGAAGTGAGCACAGGTGTTGGAATGAAAACACGCAGACTTTAGTAAGCAGCTGACTCATAGTCATGTTATATTATTAGATTACATCATTATACGGCACCTGAAGGTTTCTTAATGTTTGTTCTAGTATAAGCAAACCACAAATGTGATGAATAAGGTGGGGCGAAGCTCTAAAGAGAGCTATTTTACATAATTTATGCACATGTATATTTATGCACAATGAAAGAAATTTCAATATTTCTTTCACTGAGATGAAAGAAATATTATTGGAATTTTCATTAAGTGAAAATTTCACTAAGTGTTTCAGTGAATCTCCTGACCACCTAGTTGTTTTTTTACATCTCTGATATTTGATTGTCTATCAGCTGTCCTTATTTGGTATTATGCATAAGCTATTTGTATCTGCTGTTTAAACAAGTGTTCAAGAGCAAGAACAAATGAGTAGTTTGGACGTTTGTGTCTATTTTCCTCTAGGTAATGATTTTATTACCTAGTTGTCAAGCTGCCGCTGCAGCAATGTCAGCCAGACATTCTTGTGGATTTACTGGGCATGTCAAAAAAAAAGTGTTGCATTTCAGCAAGTGTACAAAAGGACAAGGCTGATGAGCTGCTTGGGCATTCACGTCTGTTTCTTATACTTAACATGCATTCAAACACAGTTTTTTGGCAACTGAACAGAGGAACAGGCGCCAACACCAGATGGGGTAGCGGAACGAAATGTTACCGGAAATATGGCCGCGCTGCGCAAAGCACAACACGAACGGAGGCATTTGGCAGATGAGCGATGACGTTGCTGAAAGATTCAAGTAATGCAGACTGTAGCTCCAGCTGTGATGCCACAAGATGTGGGTCCACCACGGAGGACGTGCACTTGAAATGAGAAGGGAAATATCATCCCTGTCAGCTTCACACGCAAAAAAGTGATAGCACATTTTGAGCTGAGGGAACTGAAAACTGGGGAAAATATTGATAGATAACCAAAAAACATGAAGCATGATGGCAAAGAGCAGCCTTAAATCCTGACAGCAACAACCTCATTGGCAATGCAGACCATGGAGAAGTCCGACTACATGAAGTCAAAGTCAGCAGGGACGCAGCCAAACAGATTAGACGTGCATCAGCTGTTTCAAACCAAGTTGAACTAAAAGTTAAAAGCTACCATCTTACTGCCAAAAAGCACCTGTTGTAGAGACAGAATATCAGCGTTTTACTGTTTTAATATAGGATTCCTGTCCTGAATGATTAATGCTACATACCACTGCCTCCATCTGAATATGTGACATGCAAAACAGCCGTAAGTGTGAATAAGCCCCAAACTTCAGTAACAACATTAATGTTTCATAACTTACAGATATTTAGACATAGATAAAGGCAGTCTTTCAAAAGAGGCATTTCAATCATTCACGTGAATGAGAACCAGACGAAAAGGATTACAAGGTTATACAATCCGACAGCAGGAATATGAATTACCACACGGGTTTAGAGAGTTTTGAAACTATGATAACAGAATGCAAAATGAACATTAGAAGAGAAGACCTGAATGTAAAAGGTGTAGAAAAGGTTGCCCGGAGCAACACGTTTTGAAATGAGGATGCTTTTGCTCAAAATTAAGTCTTTCCCGAGGTTTAAAAAAGCCGGAGTCGAGAGTAAACAGGAACGAGGCTGGAGACAAAAGATGGAGGCGATGAGTTCTGAGAAGAGTCACATTCTCTCTTTTTTAGCTCTGTTTAAAGTTTCCACCAACTCCCAAGTGACGTTAATAACCACTTTTCACCAGCTCGTGTCTGCCTGTAGCCGTCTGTTGAGCATGGAGTGCATGATGGTGTTTTAGAGGTGATTCACGGGATGATTCTCTTTCGCTTTGTCATTTCTCACAGTGAGCTATCACCAATGGTTAAGAGTTGCTTTAAATCCCCAACAAATCTCAGCAAAAGAACCTCATCATCATCATCATCAGACCCACTGAAGAGCAAACTTGTGTCGCAGCCTAATTCTTACTGAGAAAACCCAATTTGTGAAAACAAGACAGCCTCCAGAGCAACAGAAAAAATTCGGCGTAACATTAAAATGAAGGAAGAAACAAGATAAAAACATTTAGCCTCCTTTCATATTTAACATACTGGGAAAAAAACACGAAAATTCTGAAAATGTTCAGTAGAAATTATCTTTTTTTAACTGTTATTTTTACTTAAAATGACCATTCCTAAGATTTTAGCTCTATAAGACGCACTGCAGAACAATCAGCATGTTGTGAAACTGGAAAGCGCTGCCAGCAATAATCTCATTGCTGCCAAGATCTCATACCATTTCTAGTTAACCAACAACAGCACCATTTTTTTCCAACTGAATTTACACTTCTGCCTGTATCATTTGCGAATCCAATTAAACGAGCTCAACTCATTTCAGAGCATCTCAGCACCGAGAAACCTCCTTTAGACCCCTGCAAAATGAATTACAATCCCAACTGCCACGAATCAGGCACAAGCCTCTCTTTAACAGCTGCACAGCGTGTCAGGCCAGCTTTCGCCATCAAAGAGACATAAAACCGAGCCTTTAATGGCAGCCACGGTGGCAGAGAAAACGGGCGTTAGCGGCGGGTGAACAGACGGCATCTGACACGACAGGTTAATAAACGTTGGAGCCCCTGCCAGGATATTCAGAGTGACTCCGCGCATCTCACAGACTTAACCGACCACAGAAAAGCGGGCAGGAGGTTGTCGGCCAGCTGAAGTATGAGGTGAAGGTCTATCGGAGTTTGAAGCTTTCACAACTAAATAAATGAGACTGTGGTCCTGAAAGAAATTGGACTGAATTTAAAATGCGATGATGTACCTGCAAGGACTCATGGACTATGGAAAGCTTAAGGACATAGGTTGTTACATTGTAACAGGTTGTTAGATTGTAAAGCCCCTTAAGGCAATTTTGTAATAAAAAAAAAACTTTGTGATTACAGTTATTTAAATAAAAAGTCTTTGGAAAATGAAATGCATGTAGCTTGAGGAGGTTAGAGGTCAGAAAAAGACGTTTTGGAAATGCTCCAGTTCAGTTTGCATTTTCTCAACAATTTTGTATTGCACGTCCTCCACAGTCGCTAAATGATGCCCGCCTGCTCCACAAATACCATCGGCCGTATTCACTAAGAGTCACGCTAATTACAACCATGGGCAAAAACACTGCAGCCTTCCACCAGTTTAGAACTTGATTTATCAGCCGCATTTATGCAAATTTAATTTCCACAACCTGAAGTCCAATTACAATCACTGCGGTCCTACAAAACAGCAGACAGCAAGGTGAGAAACTTTTTGGATCACCGGGTAAAAAAGTCACGACACGTCTTTGCCAACAAATCCCAAACACTCTGAAAATAGAAGCGATGTAGAATGCTGACAATTTTCAACTGTGTGTATATATTTTTTGTAAATTACTAAAGAATCAAAGAATCACACTTTAGTCTCAGATTCAGAAGATCTTTGATTATCCCTGAAGGCATACTGTTTATGTGACAGATGCTTAAATGAATGAATGCTGTAGAACTAAATAGGATAAAACACAGCAAAAACACAAGAAAGCAGTGGGATACAAAATTGTGAATCACAACGTTTTTGATTTTTCCAAGTGAAAATGTTCAGCTTTTTAGCAACATGAGCAAAAGATCCCACGTTGAAAAGAGGAAGGGAACTCGTGGCATGACTTACAGTGAATTTGGAGCTGTAGAACATAAGGAGTCATGGGACAACTAATAATAATGATAATAATAATGATAAAGGCAAGAGTTATCTACTGTTAAGTCTCTCAAAGGTGGTGCGGGGAGGTTAGTGTGTTTTTGATGTCGTGTGCGAACTAAAGAGGACCATCGTTGCTGTGGGCGAACAGCAGCTGTGACCCTGACGAGGTGGCTTTTCAAATGACTTCACATCTGCAGGGCCTTTAGTGAGCAGTGCAAGTGGGAAGAGGGTCTGTGTGTGTGTGTGTGTGTGTGTGTGGGTGGGTGGTTAAAAGGGGAGAAACAGAATTGCAGCAACAACTTTGTGAAAGATTCAAACCGTTCACAAAGAAAGAGAGAGGCAAATGTACTGTGTGCTAAAGGTTAAATCTTGTCTGATTTTTGTAGTTTCGATATTACCCCTGTTGATAATAATAACGCTGTTACTAAATGGGCGTACAGTGACATTAACTACACTCAGAAAACACAGACAGGCTCTACAGTGACAGACTTATAGAGTTTATGAGGATGTGCGTAAATGGACTGGTATTTGTATAGTGCCTTTTGACTCAATTTGAGCACTCACAGCACTTTTTTTTTACTACACACACATTCATACAGCACTTTTATCTTTGCTCAAGCGCTTTTTTATCTCACGTTCATTCACATCAGGGGCAACTCTTGGTTCAGTGTGTCGCATAGAGCGCTGTGGTCAGTCCAACGTCTGTGGGATGGTGGCGAACCTGTTTGTTCTCTCACAGGGTTGGACCTATAGGTTAACTAGGTGGAAAAAAAACTAGTTGTTTGACTTAAACATCTGGGTTGGTTATGGATGAGCTCATAACATTATCCATTTATTCAATGAGTTCTTTATAAAACAAAATTGACATCTTTTTTATGTCTCTCTTTGACTTCCGTTTAATAGTCACCCAAAAATGTTGTGTCATTAGTGAGAGCTGCAAATTAGCTTGCGTTACTCAATTATAGAACAATAACTAACGTAAATAATTAACCAAAAATAATCAGAAGAGCCTGTGAGAAGAGCCCACAGTAAGGTGTGGAGTGAAGCCTGACTGTAAAAATTGGCCAATTACATTTTTGGCCTTTTATGTGCACTTCTATCATCGGCGGTTCCACCAAATGTCATAAAGTTTGGTGTCACATTTGACCAGGCTCTTAGTTTCAATAATTATATTGATAATCTTTATATTTCATCTATAAAGTATTGACCCCATCAGTGGAATGGTGTCCAAATCAGAATAAGAAACGATTAAGTCATCTTACAAAACGGTCCAAAATCCAGCTGCTGCACTTCATAGGTCTTCTAAGTGTTTCATGTGTTTTGTCATCTTTGCACCTGCTTTAGTTTAAGATCTTGCTGATCACTTTCAGAGCTCTGTACAGTAAAATGCCTGTTCACATTAGCAAGCTCTTGCTTCTGCTCTATAATATGCAGGTCACTGAGGGCTTCAGACTTCAGACCAAATCTTGTTGTTCTACACTGAAAACCAAAGGAGACTATCCATTGATATGCAAGATTGTGGCTCCTAAAAGATGGAATGCATGAGTATTACATTTGAGATCTGATGAAATTACTGAAATGTTTATTGAAGCATTTAATGGATACTGTTATGTCTTAATATTTGTATTTTATATTTGTTGATTGTGGCTGTGGGGCACTTTGTGATCCTTATGTAGAAAGGTGCTGTATAAATACATTTTACTTACTTACTATTTTTAATATGGTTCCTGTGCACTCTTTTATAAATGAGGCTGCTCGTCACTCCCTGCTGGAAAGCACCAAGCTCGGCGCAGCAGTGACTGACGACTGATCATTATGTGTTTGCTCTGCAAACAGATTAAAAAGCGGCAGGTGTATGCCATAATGGAGACATGTGCATATTAATTTGTACATCAGGTAAGATGTTAAGAGTGAAATCATCTGGGTGAAAAGCTTCCTGCATGTTGGATCAGCTGACTGATCTTGCCCTCAGCTTCACCGTTTCACTGTAAACCGGCTTCATGTGCTAACACAGTGTCATGCTATCATGGGACATGATGCACTGAGCTTATCCATCACCTGCTTCTCCTTGGAGCAGATCAACATTTTGAAGAAACAAACTATTTTTTCCATGAAGCTGCAGCCAAAACACCATCAGCAGCTCAGCTTATTGGGAAAACTGGAAACAAGACTAGAGCTTCCCAGTGACTCTTGCGATGTGAAAACCCTAACAGAAATTCAATGTCAAAGGGAATAAACATAAAGTATTTGCCTAAATGTCCAGATATCAGTCTGACTGTGGACTCTTCTTTCCACGTGCGCTTTTGTGAATCAGGACATCAGTTCCCATATCCTAAAACAGAGCTGATGGGCATATGGGCGTAGGATCGTGTTTGTAACAGGGAAAGCAAAAGGACAGAGTAAACCGCGTTACCTTTTTAGTGGACTAGCCGAGCCTGAAATGCAGATGCTTTAGTGTCTTTAGAGTTTTGTCCTCCCTAATGGCTTCTGCAGACAGCCGGGCCCAAACATCTCATTTGCATAATTCATTTCACTTCAGAGCTCCTGACAAATGCCTTCAAACTTGTCGCCTCTGTGAAATCGGAATATTTCTCTAGCTCTCCCGCTGAGCCCCGATTCGGAGAATTAAACCAGAGGACTTTTTTTTTCTTTTTTTGGAGAGGGGGGGGCGGTAGAGGAAAGGGAGGAAATGCACTAAATCGAGCTCAAAAGAAGGATGGTGTGATAAAAACACGAGAGAAAAACTCCTCCCAAAACAAATGTACTTTTTTGAAATCATTCTCTTTTGAGTGGTCAAGCACAAAAGACTGGACTTTCTTTTTTTCCTGCATACATGAGGTCCTGTCATTCAGAGCAAAGCTGGATGATGAAAGGGGATGAAATCCAGCTCAGTGGGAGGTTACGCAGGTCTCTGCCTCCCTCTCGTGGTACAGCACACTAACAGCAGCTTAGTGCAGCAGGAAAGACGACAACTGATCCATCTGTTCGTTTCTACACAGGCACAGCAAAGGCTGATTAAACCAAAAAGTCAAATAACAAATATTTACGCCATAATGCTCACTCGGGCCGTTCCTTCTTTCCTTTTTAGTTCATTCATTTGTGGGATAAACAGCTATATTGATGTATTACTGTAAGCATGGATGTCGTGGCATGCAACAGTGAACTCTGGCAGAAAGTAAACCACTTTATAACTAATTCAATTAATCTCCTCGGAACCATGATCCATTCATTACAAACTCAGACAAACTGTGGTTTAAAGCCACAAAATTATATTCTAAACTTTGACAGAAAATACAGAGTTTTGCGAACAAGAGTGGAATAAATTTAAGATCTAAATCTATAAGATATTTAACATATAATTAAAGGAAAATACATCACACAAATCTATATAGATATATATATATATAACTTTGGATTATCCTGGTTGTATCATTCAAAGGCTTCAATAATTCCTTTATTGACTTTATTTGGCTTTTCTCAATCAACAAGTGCAAAACACAAACAAGTTCAAGTTCCTGAGAATAGTTTAGCTTTAATCTTTGGTCTCATTGTTCTTTGAACAACCAGGTAAAAAAGAAAAAAACATCTGTTTGACAACAGAGACAGAACGTTACATTTTTTCATCTCTGCCTTTTGTGATGAGAATGACATCAGAGTGTATTAGGATAATCAGGATAAGGCACAAGACCCATGAGACTGTTCTGTTTATTCACCATAAAAGCATGTCTCTGTCAATAATGAATATCCATTTGACTAACCTATACTGCAGACTGCAGTAATGTAAACTGCACTGAATTTCTGACATTTCTGCTTTAGAATCAACAGCAGACGCTAAAAAAAGCTATTAGCTTTAGCAGTAATTGCCAGTGTGACTGCAACAGCCACCTGTACAGACTCCAGCAAAAAATACAATTTAAACAACTGCAAGCTAGTTTACTAGCAGCTGACATTTGGGGCAGGCAGCACATAAACTACACAAAATTGACCTCACACAACTTAATATTGTCAAAAAATTGCCGACAGGATCAGTGCGATATGACTTGAGAAGAAAAGTCTGCACCCTGCTGGGATCTGATCTGCTGCTTCACATCAGAGCTTCTTTTCTGGATGAGATGGATCAGCTCAGTGAAGATCTTCTCACTGTGCTCCACTGTTTGATCAGCAGACTGATTGATGGCCTCCACCTCCTGTTGAAGCAGCTTCACATCTTTCTCTCTGTCCTGGATTCTCTGCTGGATGTTTTGTCGACTCACCTCCAGCTCTCTCTGCCTCTCAGTCCTTTCTGCTGCAGCTGTGTCTATTTTCCAGTGCAGACATCACAGGCCACATCTTCAGGTCCAGCATAGCAGTGATCAGCAGGAGCAGCTTGGAGTCCAGTCTCCTTCAGCTCCTCCAGTAAGTCTGCTAACATGCTGTTTTCACCAGGACAGGCCTCGCTGTGAAGGTGCTGTCTACAATGGCAGCTGCTTTCTTGTCTTTTCTTTTCTTTTTTCTTGTCTTTTCTTTAACCCAGAAGCTTTTAATGCAGTTCATGTAGTAGCTGTGTCAATAAGTAACAGTCACCAGAACCTCGAGCACATTCAGACTGATCAAAACAGTAGAATTTCCCATTAGTCCTTCTCACTACACCGCTTCTCCTCAATGGTGACAAATGTCTAAAAGCCTCACTTCACACTGTGTCTGTGCACAGTTTTAAACAACACTTACTTCTCTTCCTCTCTCTTTACTTGCTAATATGCTGTGAATGAGCCTTATGTTGACTACATCTGTGCAGGGCAGAAAACAAATAGCTTTGCGGTAAATCAGGAAGAAGAGGAATGAGTTAGCACTTATTTCTGGAATTAAATCCATATTTACAGACTGAAAAACAGAACATGATTTGAGGGGATCAATTGTGAAAGTTTAGATGTTTTTTAATAATGAGAAGCCACAAAAAACGAAATTAAGAGGCAATAAAATCCTCTCTGGAAAATATATAAGGTAAAATAATGAGTTTCATTTATTTCACTTAAAACATTTTAAACTTAAAATAACAGACATATTTATTTTAACACACTGCTTTATGCACACCAGAGTGTGCATATTTATAACATGCAAGTATCTCTGATTGGGTTTGAGTGAGTGAATGGAAACTAAAGTAGGAAAGTAGTAAATGTGTCGTACTGAACCATGCAGCTCTTTTTAGCACTCTCAGTGACAGCATTAGCTCAACTCCTTCAATCCCTAATCCTGCCTTTAAAATCCCCTAACCTGGGGAAGTAATTACAAATCAAGAAAACACATCTGCTTCACAGGCATCAAGGTTATTTGGGTAAAATGCACATATTATTCCCACTGTATATTTATAAATACATACTGTGGATGCATGCATACAATCTTGATCTGACCGAGTGAAAAGACATTACAGTATTTGGGTGGAACAAGTCTTGTTTTCCTAAATGACAAGTTTAAACACACTTATTCTACCTTGGTTTGGAAAATAATCTCAAATCAGTTTGTGGTTATATCCTACAAAAGCCGCAGAGCTGAGTGTGCATATAATTTGCACATGACCATGATTATGAAGATTATGAACTTGAAGCTGACACGGCACGCCACTTTGTGCATGTGCATGTTCTGTGCAAACGTACATACACATTTGGGCTGAGGAAAGCAGAACATGTGTGCACGTGTTTACCTCTGTTGGAAAGCTTCTCCAGCAGCATCCTGAAGCGCTGCACTACAGATGGGGAAACATCGTAGGTGTAAATCTCCTTCACCGGAACAGAGTGACACCTCCCAAACATGCCATCTGTCAACACATAAACAGACACTTTCAGCAGAGATTATAACTCGTGTTTCTATTTTGCATTTCACAATTTCACACTGAAAGGCACACAGTTTCTTTCAAGGGGATCTATTCTGACTGCCCTTGTTTTAAATGATGTAAATATAGTTTTACAGTGGCGCATGTTATATTAAACATGGTCAAAGTTTCAGATATTGAGGTCAGCATAGGTGCAAGTAATTCATCACAGCCAAAAATTAATCATAAGAAAGCAACCATAAAGGATGGGTGGTTGCTAAGACTGGTTGTGTCATACAGTAGGGATTGCATCCAAACTGTGAACCAAGCAAAGCTATTCCAGTTAAGTTCAAAAATAAAAATACGAATGTACTAAAGTTCTTCTTTAAGACCTAAACGTTCAGAAAACCAGGAGTTTGGACCAATAAAAAATTGGCAGTTTGAGTAAAAACTAGCAAGGACTGTAAAACACAAAACATTTAAAGCAGCATATTTTGTTAGCAAACTGTTAAACTAAATCAAATTAAATGTTGTATTGGGAGGATTTGTTTGCTCTGAACTGACATTTAATGAACTCAGACATACAAGTTTCATGATTACCTAACAGCAAAACACGAACCCCGGCCACCTCTTTTAATGGGTCTTTATATTTCAGCATGTGAACGCCAACCTTAGGCTAACATTGCTGAAAGCAAAGTAAATCACTGTTGCCAATTTATTGTGAGGGTTAGGGTTGTGATAAAAGCAAAAGTTTTCCTACAATAAAATGAATATTTAAATCCAAGAAGAAGAATCAGAAAAGCTCATGTGCTCAAAAACATGCAACAAAACTGAACTGTGTCACTTTTCACAGAATCCTTGATACTGTGATTCTGTAACAGTGTCGCACAATTTTAGGAGTATGTTGTACAGACAACAAACAGACACTTTAATTTCACATGGAAGTTCATCTCCTTTATCCTTATCCTCTTTTATCCTTTTATTGCTAAACATGGATCCCAATGACATGTAGTGTGACTCTCACTCACTCATACTTCCTTCCAAAAAGCCACACAGTGGGTTGTGTTAATGTGAGCTGAAGGAAAAGGAAACCGTGGGTTGAGAAAGCGTCCAAAAAAGATGAGTCAAATTACAAAAATAAGCTGGACTATCTTCTAACACACAGCCTCTAATGTCGAATTATCAACCTTGAGCTAAAAGAGAAAAGGATCATATTCTTTGTGGCTCATCAGGTTTCACAAATGCAGGAATGTAGGAAATATAAAGTTATGACTGTATATAATATCTGCTTATGCAGATCTTTTCACTGTAGAGTAGTCTGGTCAACATTCGGTGTTGGTGTAGTAGTAGTGGCACTTATAATGGTAATCGAGTGAAAATAAAGCTCTAAGCAGCAGAAATCACTACAAGAACATTTAAACATGCTGCTTTACAGTTCAAATATCCTCCTGAAAAATGTCCAACAACACACTGTTTCAGTAATATCAGTGACAGTCTAGATTAATAAGAAATCAGAAACAGAATCAGAATATTTTAATAATCCATAAGGAAATTATGTGGGTTAGAGTTGCTCCAAGACAATTACAGTAATAGACTGAACTAATTAAATAATACAATATATTACAAAGATTACAAAATACAAGAAATAGCTCTAATATGTGCAAATAGCTCAATTCTAAATATCCAGAGTATTAAAGAAGTAAAATATATATGGTAAAACGTATTTTTTATTATTATATTATACCCTATTATTATTTTAGTATTTTATGGCATATTCTGCACACATGAATCGGTTGTATTTAAACAAAAAGTTTCTGGTTACCATGTTCAGTTCTGATTTTGTCTGAAGGTTAGAAGAGAGAGTTAACTGGTTAAACACTGTGACACGATGTAAAATGGAAACTTCACTGAATATTAAATTATTCTAGTTCTGGTTTGTAATTCTTGGGATTTCAGAGGTTGAGATATTTGTTAGACCTCAAAATGTTGTTTTTGTTTTTTATGTCGCCTTTTGTTGTCACCGTCTGTCTGCACGTGTGATGGGTGAGGGATCTTCTATAAATACTTGCTTCTTCTCAGTCAAACTGGAAACGGGCATTTAACGGGCAGCTAAGGACAAGTGCTTGGGCTGCACTGCTGTAATTACTCACAAATGTCTCACTGGACGCCTGTTCTTTTTAAAAATCAGACTGAAGAGTGAGATGCAGTGTGAGAGAGTGAGAAGGCAAGAAAATAAAAGATATCTGGTGATATTATTGCTGCAAACTAATAAACGTCCTTAAGATTACACATGTTTCGGGCTCTTTGAAGCTACTTTGTTGCTGAATAAATTGTGTGGAAAATACTGATAAATCTTGCGATACTATAACAGTTTTGAGTAACTTGGGACATACCAACATTACACTAGCAACTAGCGTGTCATTGTTGTTTAATTCTTTTTATATATTTTAAAGTTGTGTGACAGTATCACGACCAATATTAAAAAACAGGTATTTAAACACTGTGTGACAGAACTACCAAGGTACAGATGAGGCTTTTTGGATAAGTCAAGGATCATCTGTGATTTCTAGCTATGTTGAAGTGCCTTTGAACAACAACACAAACTCCAAGTAAGATTCGTGCAAAGATGAATAACTAGGCATGACTTTTTGAGGTCATAAATTCACATTTTTAGACTGCAGTTTTTATAATGGTTATTCTAGATGCTTCCGGAAAACTCTAACTACATTTAACAGATTGGAAAATGCTTGATCTTCTGTCTTTAAACACAGTGCCAGCACATTTGTTACAGGATGCAAGATCCAAACGCCAATACCACTTGTTCTGTATCCCGGTGACCATTTGTCAGTTTATTACAGAGTTACGTTAATTGACAGACAGTTTATTCAATTCACAAAGGATATACTGATCCAATATTTTCCTCCAAACAAACATTCCAATAAGTCGACTCAGTGTCTGCCAATAGCAATTTCCCTTTACAATACTTAATCTATATTTCTGAATACAATGCGTGTCTCCTTCAGTCCTCAGCATTGTAGGAGGACTGACGAGGCAATCTTGGAACATTTTTCTTTCCAAAGCGATCCCGATGCCTGGAAGTAAAATGGAAACAGTGAGAACTAATTGAGGCTAAAGTGATACTGCTAGTATCCTTAAGCGTTTCAAACTTTAACTGTGACAAAGTGCAACAAAGACAAACAAGATCCTGAGTAAAGTACCGTGCCACAGGCCTTCTCTCTTGTTCAGCTTAGATCTTACAAAACGCCATTTCTCTTCATTTTCCAGAAGGAACATCTTGAATTATCCCTCATAATTATGCTCATGCATATCCAAGTCTCTGCAATTTATCCCAGTTCACTGCCAGAGGGCCATAATTCAGAGCCAGACATGTCTTCTTGTGATTTATAGTCGAGATTAGAGCATTAAGAGGATTCACCGGGCCATTCTCAGAAACAGAGGCTGTATCAAGACAAAGGAGGTCGACTGGCAGTGCTGACCAGCAGCCGCCACTTAAAAATAACCTTTGATGGATGGAAGTTATATAATACACAATGCTTGAGCTTAGCAATGCCTGCTCTAAGATTGACAAAAGATGTTGTCTTTGAATGTGTATGTGCTGTCAGCATGAAGTCTAATCTACATGTGTAGTACGCCGGTGTTTTCATACTTGATTGTGACTGACAAAAGCTGCAGTCACAACTTTCTTCCAACTGAAATTAGATGCAGTGTTGTTGTGCATTTCTGGACTGCACCGTTGGGACACACTGGCGGAAAGCAGCAACCTCAGTCCTGCCTAATGAACTGGATTAAGACATCTTAATGGATCTGCTGCCTCTGGGGACCTGCACAAGTCCTTCCTTCGCAGACTGCACTTCACAAGATCAATGATATCTGGCATCACTTGCCAAGGATCTGGCTGCTTTTACTGGCTCAAGAAAAGTAAAGGGTTTTCCTAAATACATGTCATCAACTGACTTTAGCTCCCGTGGTTTCACCTCACTTTGCTTGGTTTGATCCATACTTTAATCCATGCATCTATCCAATTCTATTCATTTCAGTTCAGTTTTACTTATTTGGCCCCAAATCACATCAACAGTTGCCTCAAAGCACTTTATATTGTACTGTAAAGATCATAATACAGAGAAAACCTCAACAATCAGATGGACCCCTTATGGGAAAACAGTTGGCGACAGAGGGAAGGAAAAACTCCCTTTTAATAGGAAGAAATGTCTGACAGAACCAGGCCTGACTTATGCGTATAAGACCCAAAGGTGTTCAGAAGAACACTGATTTATAGTATCAAAACCATAATGAAACTCTATAAGAGCAACATTATGTCAGTATTATTATATTCATCTGAGTGTGGGGGGTAGTGCAGAAGGACATGTACAAAAGTGACACTTTCCACAACAGCTGTCTTTGAAGGATCTGTAAAATCTACTGGCTACAAAAGATCTCTAATGAGTACCTGAACAAGAAGACCAGATGTCAGATCAGGAGGCCAAGATGGCTTGAAAGAATTCAAAAAGCTAGCCAAGAGGCCCAAGACCACCAGGCAGAGGACAGCGATGGCAGAGATGGAAAAAACTTTAATGGGGTGAACGAAGTGGTCAAACCCAAGACTTTGTCAAGTGAAGAAGACGTATATCTCCCACCAGGGATAGTATCCAGCAGCAGATTAAGCCAATGTAAGCATTCACTTAAGCCGACTAAACATTGTATGGGGGTGAAGACAGCAACTGCAGGAACTCTTCATTTGGCCACTAAATAACCCGTCAGTCACCAACATGGCAATTTGATGAGCACCACCCTGGTATATATAACAACAAACCTAGAGACCAAATTATCCACAGATCAACCAACCCTGGTTCAGTTTGACCTATGAGATGGTCTCCAATTTTCAAACAAATATCACTTTGTCATTAGTTTGTTTACAAGGACGTGGCTTCAAAGCAGCTCTATTATAAGATGAAGGGAGTATAGTTGCAGAAATTTCCCTCAAAAGATTCTCAAGCTACACACGTTTGATCAATAACACCACCCACACTGGCCAATTAGTCAAATCAGACAGGCATAGAGCAAATAAGCCAGTGACGGTGGGGGCTGTGTTGAAATCATTAAACAAATATGCTTCCAACTCCAGTGAAGTGTTGAGCGTTAACGCCGCATCCTGACCACAGTTCCCATTAATGAAGCACTTCCTGACAGCAAAAGCACCGCAAACTTTTCTTTTTCAGGGAGGTTTTGCTTTGATCTGACTTTGTATTTTTTTTTTCCAGTGAAGCGACTTCATGCAGTGTCATGCATTAGCGGTAAAGGTTTTGATTTATACATGTTTTAAAAATGAAAGAAGATATGCTGAAAATCAACAATATGACCAGTGAGAAGCAAATTCAGATTTGAGTCAGATTCCAGACTGGGCGGGATGTCGACTGTTGAAATGGATGTTCGAGACACAGTATGCAACAGGGCGCAGATGGGTAATGGGCCAGTAAAGCCTTGCTCCTCTCACGCCTGTTGCCATGGCAATCTCCACCGAGTGCTTTTTAGCTCCCTCGCAGCTAATCAAGGAGAAACAGGGTGGAGGGGGCGAAACAGAGCACCCTCCTTTGTCACAGAGCCTTCTGTGTGTTGTTGTTGTTCCGTCAAGAGCTGACATCGCCCATCTTGGCTGATACAAGGATATATATTATATATCATAATATATTATATATAATAAATATATATTATACTATATATATATATATATACATAACATACATACATAAATACTATATATATATATATATATATATATATATAATATATATAATATAAATATATATATATATATATATATATATATATAATTCGTTTTGGGACAAACAAATTATTATTATTCTATTAATGAGCTTGAGGTTCTTTTTTTTGCATATTTACGGAGCACTCGTAAAACATGAAGAGTTGCTGTTTGGTGTTAAAGTGGAGAATAAATAAAATAAAAATAAATAAAGAGAATCTGGTGTGTGGGGCAGGTGGTGAGTGAAGATTGAGCTGTTCTTGCCAAAAATCTCCTGCATTTTCAATTTGCTGTGTGAGAGCACATGAAGGCACATTTCATGTTGCTTGCGGAGAACGTTCTCCCTCAGGCGCCGTCAGGGACTGCCGAACTGTCCGAACTGCATACGGACAGGCTGACACTGGAAGGCAAAATCCAGTGACTGGTGATAATAAAATGACATGCCCCTGACATGACGCACTGCCTTTGGACTTGGACACTGTGCATTTTGGTCACAGGACTGTAGTCAGCTCTCATTATTATTCTGTTGGACATTGTGACACAAAACTTGATGTTTGTCCTATGTACAAGTTTAAGATCCATAGTGAAATTGCTGATGTGCACCTGCGAGTAGCGAAAGCAGGACTTTCAGGGACCTATGAAAGCAGAGGTCCAGAGGTGCACGCCCTTGAAGGTTCACCTTGCTTTTTAGGGGTGAAGTCACGTAAATTTTCCTCAGGTAATTTGTTAAAGTGTCCTAACTTTTGTTTAGATGTTCACAAAAAGAACACTATATGGTTAAAGTAAACCAGTCTAGAAAAACACTTTGCCAGCACTCATATTCGCACTCTTGTACTTGTATAATCAGCTTTTGTGAAGACCCCCCTGGTCTTTTGACCTAAACTAAAAATCACAGGCTATTACTGTTTTTACACTCTTATTAGCAAATGCACAACAGCACTCAGCCTGCAGTAAGCAGTTCAGAATAAGCTTTCTTATAGCTTAGTTAACCAATGTCAATTAAAGAGCGCCTGGAGGCCATACTCTCTGCTGGAAATCAGTATTTCTGTGCTGAGCAAGCTTCTTCAATGTGAGCTCTATTACAGCTCTGACAGTAAAGCCAAGGGACCCAATCAACACCTGGAGGGCAGCACAGACTCCATCACAGAGCAGGAGATGAAAGGCATGTTCCAACTGGACTATAAGCTTGGAAAAAACACCTTTTTCCTCACAGACGTCCACACGTTTGGTGAGAATTGTTTTTTCTCCTGGATTGCTGTATGTCTTACGCTGATGTTCTGACACAGTCTGTACCGATGAACCCGATGGGAGCTGTATCCTGAGGAATACCTGTGTGTCGAATCCCGTTAACTTTGCGGTGCTAGGTGAAATTTGAATTTATAACACAGCAGTTTGATGTGAGACAAAATCACCGATGTGAAGTTTACAGGATTATCTGCAATTGATTTTCACCTGTGTATTCAATCAGGTATGTTTCACTTTATGAATCACGTTGAGCAGCGTGGAGCCATTTTCATCAACATCTCATTAAATTTGCAACCTCCTAGTGAAGAAAGCAAAACATCTAAGGAGCCACACGTTGCTCTCAGAAGCTCAGTGATACACGACCTCAACAAAAAGAAAAGTCAATATTGGATTTAATAACAGTTTAATAATTTCAGCACTTTGATGTTGTCGATGGACATAATACATTTATATCCTCAATATCTAAAATTGATATTGAGTTACAAAACATGAAAAAGAAAAACAGACTGTAAAAGATTAAAATAGAATAGGATTAAAATGAAGCTAGTTTAATGGGTTTGTAGTTTTATTATTTACAGCACTTTTAACATGGAAAGCAAATGTCCTGCTTCGATTGTGTTTAGTTGTTTTACTGCAGTCGTACTCGTTACCACTTTTATATTGAAATACTTTTGCTGGAGCTCTGCAAGTTTTACAAATATGAACCCTCCAGGAGTCTAAAATCCATCGGAGCCAAAACTGAGTCTTGAACCTGAATATTTTATTAGGCTGGTTGTGCATTTGGTCTGTTTTCTGAAAATGTTTTGGGGCCAAAGAGGTTTTACTTTTTCAAATACTGAAGAAAAACTTGGAAAAACTTCAGGTAGAGATTGTGAGTAGGCAGCTTCATTTTAAGGAATGAATAATAAAATTAATTGATTAACAGCTGATGAACCAGATTACCAGAATCACCATTTCCAATTCAGATCCAGTAAGGCTCTGATGAATAATAATTAAGTATTTAGCTTTTGGATAGTCAATGGACTAAATATCAAAAATATAAATTAATTAAAAATACAATCTTTACATTATTACTTTATTAAAGTACTCACAGTTGCATCTTTACTTCAAAAACTGTTAGAAAACTGTAAGTTCAAGCAGCCATTCTTATCTCTATGGCCAGACTCAGATGCATGCTGGGGCTAAAAATGAACACCAGCAGAAGCTTCTACACTGCAAAAAATGTCTGTCTGTACAGATGGTTATGTATTAAATCGCTGCATCTGACTGAACTTAGACAGTTTACTGTATACGATACGTGAAGTGATAAAATGGCCTGTTTTCATAATATTACCACTTAATTCCTGATCACACCTCCAACGGGAGTAAATTAGACCCTCTTACTTAGACAACACTGTCTGATAACTCACTACTGTGTCAGTCTGTTGTTGTGACAGGGACTTTCTGCAGCGTAATAAAGCTGACCCCGGTGTTCGATGTTCTGGCTCTAAATGCGGCAATGCTGAAATGACAATCACAATGAAAATGTCAAGTCGGCGACCAAGCTGCGTCGTGCTGCTCAGTTTGCCCGCCCTTTTTCCTTTTATACCCGCTAATGTCAAGGTCACTTGCTTGAAAATAGCAAAAAGTCCACAGAGGTGGGTGGACTCCATCATCACTTCTTACTGAACTGTGGAGCATTGCGTCAATCCATGGAAACTGAACATGTAACAGCTGCCTTAAATGGCCTCTGTTAAATAAAACTTGTATGTTACATAAGAGTTCAAGCTCAACTCAGACAATGATTGTTGAAGAACGAACAGCAACCTTAGTCTTATAGACTAAAGTAGAGTGGTGGACACAATACATGTTTATAATTAAGCTAAACCTGCTTAGTTTGTGTCTGGTTAACTCAGATGTCGTACAAGAGGCAGCCATGACGATCAAATAATTCAGAAATTTACAGGAGGACTGTGTGAAGTCAAAGATGGTGGTGGTCCTGTTCCCCCAAAGAGCCAGCTGTCTCCTTCATAACAGCTAAAAATAGAAACATCTAAACCAGTAACTCTATTTTACTAACACATGTGCACAGCAGAGGTTCATGACAGTTTCAGCTGTGTGGTGGCAGGCTTGTGTAATCATTGTTCCAGGTTATCGTAGTGAGCATGGACATAAGTGTACAGATTTTGGCTAACCATTCGCTGCTGCTAGTTCACTGTAGTGAGATCTAGCAGCAGTACATAATAGTATTTGTTCAGTCCCATATGGAAAATATATATATAAATCTTATAAAGTGTGTATCTGTCTCGTGCGAAACTTGTATGAAAAGCATACAAGAGTGAAAACAGATATAAGATCCCTTGAAAAATCATATAAATGAAACTTGTGTGTTTTGGATACTTACTAAAACAATATATGAAAGTAATGAGAAAGTGGCCACTTTCATGAGTAAATCATATACGTTTTTATCATTTCTTTTCCATATGGGGTAATCGGTTGGGAATGTGAGCTCATCATGTCTGTACTGTATATCGATTAGCTAATAAAGCCTTTTTGTAAGTATAACCTGCAGGAAAAGAGCTTAAACATTATTTTGGGGCAGTCAACAAACTATTTTAGTGTTTTTTCATTATCCATGACGATTAAAATTACAGCGTGCCGCTCTCCATGTTCATTTTGATGGGGTTTAGTTCTGCTATCCAAAAACAATAGCCTGGAGTTGCTGATATTTGGGCTGCTGAGTGACAAGTCTCCATCAAGACTTTCCTGCTGTGTGCTCACATGTTCTGCAGCAGGGGTGCTCTGGACTCCTCCAGTTCTAGTTTACAAAGGGTCCAATTCACCTTACTGGGTGACTTTGCAATGTATGAAAGTTACAGTGAAGGTGTTTATTATTATTATTACTTATTTAATCTAGCAAACATCTGGTTACCTCTTATTTTACATAATCTTTTTATAGTGTTCATCGACGAGCAGCTGTCACCTTTTTCCAGCATTCAAATAGTTCCCAGTGGTCAGGTAAAACGAACACCCTGCTTCCTGAGAGTATTGAGATATCATTTCAGCTAATACACTTTCTTTTTGATGCAGAAAAATGTAGTGAGGGAGACAATGTCCTCAGCTAAACAATATCAGGCTCAGTCAGTGTTTTTTTGTTTCTTGCCAAGAGAATATGGCCAGCTCAGGCAATCAGAGTTGCGGTGTGTCTTCATAGAGCCTGAGCTGCCAATCACCAACACAACAGGCTCGCATTGTCTACGGCAGCAGCTTGACAGCAGCTATTGAGGCAGGTCAGACACACTGTGCATGAGAACAATGGCTGGAGGTGCAGTCACCGTAGCTTCTCCCCCATGAGAGCATCGCTTCACATGACTCAGCCACGAGGAGCTTTTCAGTCTCTTTCAAACTCAAAGTGTGGCCAAACTGACAAACAGCACCCCCACAGTGATGCCAGTAAATCATTTTAATGCCCAAGTTGATAGATGCGATGTGAACACGTAAATAAGGAGAAACACATCGTGTTAGTGTTGGGAAATGACCACTCAAAAGCTGGACACCTTTTCGTCTGGAGAAACGCAGCACAGTGAACACTAAACAACCATCTAAGTGAGAGCCGAGAGGCTCCTAAAGATCTATGAAAGAGGCAAAGCAATAAATCGTATTTACTACCCAAAGGCAGTGAGGCAAAAAAACCACACACTTCACAAAACTGTGTGCACCAGTGAAATGTGCAGAAGAGCTGAGATCCTTCTCCCCCTGTTTAGCTGCTGTCTGACCATAGTTACAGAGCCGTGATGAAAAAAGGTGCAACTTTGCTTCTTTTTACCATTTGAAACACTGAGACCATTATTGGATTGACCTGCTGAGAATGCTTTTTTTGCAAAATGTTGTCCTGGAGACACCTACTGTTACAAGAACAATAACAAAGGCGCTTTTGAGTGCTCTGGCAAGTGTTTTGTGTCGGATACGGAAAGATTTTTTCGCAGCTTTGCAAGAGTCCCAAACAGTCCCAAGACTCTGCAGGTCTGCAGCAGATGCTGTTGTTGTTTGACTCGTGAATATTAGCTCAACAGCCAATACTGCCAACTTATAAATGGTAAATGGATGTTTCATCCACCCAATTTTCACACAAAAGCGCCTTTTTTTTCTACATCTTAGTGCTTTCTATCTAACATTAACACTCTAATGATGAACACAGTATCTTGCCAAAGGACACTTGCAGACTGGAGCAGCCAGGAATTGAATCACCAAACCATCCAATTGTTAAATATCCTGCTCTACCTCCTGAACCATAGTCAACCCTTCTCATGTAGAGTCATGCTTCGCCATGTGAGCATCACATTTGAAAACACTTTACAGTCCATCACAGCTCCCTCAGACACCATGAGACCTCAGAGGAACAGTGCTCTGCTGGCTTATCATAATAGCAATAATAATGTATACTTTATTGATCCCCGTGGGGAAATTCCTCCCAGCCCACTGTTCCTTCAGTGGGCTGGGAGGTCAGTTCCTTCATCATAATTACGCAAATTCTCACGATCAAAATACAAACAGTAATTATACAATTTTAAAAAATCTTGTCTATGGTCTTCAGTTTGTGATTCTAAAGCTGGTTAACAGAAAAACAGGAGAATGCAACTTCCCTGAAGGACGTGAACTGGACTTTGACTTTGACCCGATTTTCACCAAAATTAAATCACCTCGAGCTGTTTTCAGTTTCATCATTTTTTACTTTTAAATTTTAGATATCAACAAAACAAGAAAAATAACCTTTATCATATTCTATCTTCACGCACAAGACCCCACACCCACCACTCCCTCACCCTCTGCACTGTGCTGGAGCTCTACCATCTGTATCTACCATCCCATAAAAATTAAGCATGATATCTTAAAAACGACCAACGTTATACTGCTGACAAACAGATAACTAAACCGATTACATACATAAATATGCTTAGGGGCTACCAAAGAATGGGACAAGCACTAAAGGGTCAGGGCCCATTCCCACGCCATACAAGACCCACTCATGAAGTAAAACAAATGTAAAGCTAAGCTCAAAATAAAGGCAAAATTTGTACTTTATATTCTACAATTGAGGACACAAACGTCTTTCAGTACAATAGTAAATTAGCTGTTAGTATCGTAATTTTGCCACGTAACCAAAAAAAAGGACATTTCTTTGTCTGAGTCAGAGAAAGTTGCCTACCAAGGACTGAAAACTACAAGAGTGGCGATTGAGGATTTAGCTCCAAGCCTGTTCTGATGTGCGTTCATCTGTTTTAGCTGGCTCAGGCTCCAGCCAATATCTCCTTATCAGGCATGAAAACATACATATTTATCTAATAAAAAGGCAAAAACAAATTGGGCACATAAGCCACCAACGTTACATCATTTTGACAAAGCAAGTCATCGGGTCAAAAAAAACAAGGTTTCCTGCTTTAGATTGAATTAACCTTAAAATAGAAAAAGAAACATGATGCAGTTTATTTATTGTATACAGCCATCAACATGTTTTTACTTGTAAATCTGCCATTTCCCTCCATCACTTCTTTGAGACCCAATTTACATGTTGCAGATGACACATGACGGATGTTACTGGAGGCAGTCACAACAACACAGACGGAGAGCCCGCCTGAGCTCAGCTAAATATAAAATCCACCGTGGACATAATGATTTTCTCACCACAGGAGACACACGCTTTGTCTTTCACTCCCTCCTGTTTTGTCAGAATAAGATTACGGAGCGCATTTTTAAAAGGACAGGAAATGACCAAGCGAATAAATCTCACACACACACACACCCTGCCGGTCAGCTGGGCACGCACCTGTACCTCCTAACAGACCATTCACATGCTTAATGACATCATAACATATATTATTCCATTCTGTTATCTCTGCTGGCTCTGTCTGTGCCTTAAATCCTGCAGAGCTGTTGATAAGGGAAGCCTGTTCTGCACAGCTGATAGCTTCCCAGTAAACCGATGCATCCTGATGATCGCTGGTTACAGAAAACAAAAGGCTGGCCATAGAGATCTAGAATGAACTCTGCAGGGTAACGTGGTTATCTTCCCACCAGACCCAGTTAAGTATGAGATAAAAACGTTTCCAGGATTCAAAAAGACATTTTCTGTGACCGGCTTTCAGGTTTTGGGCTTCTTTTTTTAAATTCTAGGTTGATTCTCAGCAGGGGTATCTTTCCTCTCGTAGCCAGAGAGGCAGCAAGGGAAAGAGTAAGGCAGCTGTGACTGTGTGCAATTATAAAACACAACACTTGATTCTAAAGAGGGCAGCATGAATTTTCTAATAATGCACACATTGACACCGTGTTTGCATAATGTGAATAGTAAGCCAACATTTGAAAAGTTGTTATGGACAACAGTGTTGTTCAGGGGCCTTCTGACTACTACAAAGTCCAGGTGCTTTCTTGATCTGAGCACAAACTCCGGGTTTAAAAAGATAAATTACACACGTAAATACAGAAAACTGCATTTCCATCAACGGCCTCTTGATGCTGACCCCAGAAGTGAGTTAATCGTCACAAGTACTCATCTTAAAATACACAACTTCAAAGCAGAAATAAACATGTTTATCACCTGGAATAAAGACAATTGTTTGGTGTCTATTGCTAATTCCCTCCCAGGGAGTTGAATATATATCTAACTCAATCATGTAATATCAGACATACTTTATATCTAATTGAGTGATAAGTGGTGCAACAGAACACTTGTTCTCATTTCTCTCATATTAATCTGATATTTTGTTTTTCACCAGCTTAAATCTCATTTAATATCACGGTGACTCACAGATCAACATTTCTAACCAGCTAGCTAAAGGCTAATAAATTTTCAAGGGTTGAAAGTTCAAATGTTTCAGAGCATTTTGCAGAACAAAAAGACATCAAAAACACAATGGGTTTTTTCATAATCACTCACCAATTTAAAAAATGCCATTCAAAGAATATAGGTGTAATTTAGTTGATAGGAATAGCAAAATTTGCCATAGAGCTCTGAGTAGTGATCATAAAAGATGCATCAGAAATACTAATTTTTAAAATTTTTGATGTTTAACAAGTTCAGTATACCCACAGTATCTCTCTGTTATCTACATTTACTTACCCTAACACTGGCTGTAAGGCCAAGCTTTACATGATGCTGATTACTATCTTGCTAAGCTAACTCAGCTAACTCAAGGTTTCTCCTCTACGTTCGCATGAAAAGAGTAGTGTTGGCAGCATCTGACCAATCACAAGTCTTGATATGTACAGTGGCAACAGAGTGGCTGATTTTTCAAAGGAAGATGAAGCTGTACTATTAAACTGTATATTACTTAAGTATTACTTAATTGTATTGTTATTATTACAAACAATCATGGAACAAAGTTGCATTTAAAAATCTATATTCAATACTGATGTTCAACAGGAAAAACAAAGACATTAGATTTGACACAGACATTTAACAGAATATTGATTTGTCAGTAACCAAGGATTTCTTATCTGCTGATTTCTAATCTGGAGATATGAAAAATCACTCTGGTTCGCAGCAAAGTTACCAAGGCGATCTCCACCACTTTTGTAGAACTGAAAATCCAGGCTTAACCCTGAAGTTAGCTGGATAAGATGAAACCTCTGGACATATTTTTCTCTCCTCCCAAGCATCAGAAACCATCTGTAGTGCCTTTCATGTATACTGCAATCGATATGTGTTTAGTAGTACTTAGATAAAGCTTGCTTACCGTTGACGCAGATCTCATACGGTGAACACAGCTCGTTCTCGAAAAGGCAACCTGTTAACAGAGAAAGATACAAACAACAACTACTTAGCAGGTTCACATGGAACTAGTTTACACAGATGTTTGCAATATTACCTCTTTTGGGTATTCTCAGTCGAATACTATTTTTCCACAAATTTCTTTCTCGAAACTTTTCATGCAAATCTACTTGCATGCAAATTCCAAAAGACAACATCTGTTTGAAACAGCTCTTTAATTCTGGCTTTACTGGAGTAACTGAGATATGTGCACCTCTCAATTACTGTTCTATTTTAAGACCGCCAAGTGAGAATAAGTGACTTATTAAGACGTCATCCCTTGGGGAGTTTTATATATTGCTACATTTGTCAGCCGTGGGCAGCAAAAGCCTGCAGTTATCCAGAGTTAACTCCGGGGCGAGGGGGGAACAGGATGATGCATCGAACCAGCTCCTTCACTGCTCCGCTGGGAGAGGAGAAGAGGCAGCTATATTTTATTCTATCCACTTGCAGGAGATCTGGCAGCATACAGGATACTGTTACACTTGATGTCTCTGTGCCTGCCCGTCTCTGTCCTGCAATCTTGAAATAGCTGTGTAACATAATGTTCTGCAAACACAAACAGGATTTACAGTATTATACATTAGCAGTGTTGATTAGTTGGGCAGCAGTTGGCTCGGTGCTCTCCACGGAGCTCAATAAGAATGGAGCGAGATATTGCTTTAAGGTTTTTAATCAGTCTTCTCTGTCTGCAAACATCTGACTCAGATTCTGGTGATAAAAATATGAAAACTATCTGTGTGTATGTTGTTAAAAGAAACCTTAACCTAAAGCATCACAGAGGAAAAACAAAGTGCTGCAGAGGATTGAGTGGATCTGTTTAGTAGAAGCAGGTGTAAGCCATGTGCATTAAGTCTGCTTCCTGAAACGGCTTGACAATAAAAGCCTTCTACCGAGAAAACCTGAGAGTGTCTGATTGTTGCAAACAACAAAAGTCAGCGAGGTTAACCACACTGTAACTGTCCTCTACCCCCACAGCTATAATAAATATTAGCACTACTCCTACTACATAGCACTGCACAAAACCGCAGCTCAGAAATCAGAAGTTAGACTACAGACCGTACTGCCCACGTTTCTCCAGATGATGACTTTTGGTTTTAAACTTGCACCTGCAATGTTGCTCTATTTTTTTGCAGGTGCAGCTTTGCTTCATCCACAGTGTCACACACAGATCGCGGGACATTTGGTCACCTTTTCACGATTATGGTTCAACAAACCACAATTCCCCAAATTATTCCCAATGCATATACAAGAAGCGTTCATTTTATATTAAGAATAGCCTAAAAAACGTAATTACAGATTTGACAAGAAGTGTGTGACTGTATATCTGTGTTCATTTACAACTCAGTTTTGCTATAAAAAGTAATAACTTTTTATCCAAAATGAACATTATACATTATAAAGGAACATTACAAAAGGAAAACACCCTTGAAAAGTTAGTGTAGATGTTGCACAATTTGTCCACCGGAGGGCGCTGTGCAATCTCCCTGTTGGCAAGACGTGTTTCAAATTTTACAAACAAGCAGCTGATGTGAGCAGAGTCAAGTAGAGCACAAACCAGTAATCCACCACTTATTATACCATTATAACAAGATTGTTCTTAAACAGACCTGTCATATCATCTTATTAAAGACTAATAAATAACTGCATATAATACATGCTTTGTGAATCTGATTTCTAAATCACCAAATATCAAAATCAGTCTAAAAGACCTTAAATTTGTCAAGCATATTTATGAGATAAAATCTATAGAGATTTTTCTACTGACAAATGTTCTCTAAACTAGCTAGCTCATAATTAAGCTAACATGATATTAAGTGCTATAAACACACTACATAACACATTTCAGTAGGTCAAACCAGAAAAACAAAGGTTCAAAAATCCCCTCGTGTTGACTTTTATTATTTCCAGTTGACTCATTTTCAAACAGAAGCAAACTTCTAAAATATTACATGAACTTGCACGACGTGGGACGCTAAACTTACTGTATTACTGTACTGTATCTGTCAAGTGGAAAATGGCATGTATCACTGCAATGTGCTGCATAAATGTGTGGGGAACATCTAAAAGCAGCATAAATACCAGAAGCCTAATTTTTCTGTGCCAAATGCTGCGTCATAACAAGACTGTAAATATCTGAAATATAACTTTTGTTAACAAAAATCTGTTTACATGCGAAAAGTTTACTTAGAGAAGAAATGCACAACAACTTTGCTGTTTTGAAGTGAAAATAAATCAAGGACCCTTTCGGAGTTCCAGCTCACTTCTTTTTACCCACGATGCAGTTTGTGTCTGATGGAGACATAACAGAGCAAAGCCATTTGCCATAAGCTTGAGTCTTGTTTTCCGGATATTTTTTATGTTTCTGTTTTTTTGTAATTAAAAGGAGAATCGCCCACAGCTGTATTTGTTTACATCTCTGCGGAAAAAAAGATGAATAAATCACAGCAGTTTCCAGCAGAGGAAACCTTGTTAAAAGCCAAGACGTAAGAAAGAAATGCTGTTTACAAAGAGCCCGAGTTTCATTACGGCAGCTTTGAGGCGTTCGTGCAGCATTTGGACCACTTTCTGCATAAAAAGCATAAAAAGAACAAAAAAATATGCAAGCAAGTAAATGGATACAAAGATGCTAACAAATAGCAGGGAATTACAATGTTGGAAAACCAAACGCTGTACAGATTAACTTTTTCTGGGTTTTTGGTTGATTTTTGTGTCACTGTTTTTTGTGTGTGTGTGTGGGGGGGGGTCAGAGTAGATCTCACATGTTTAAAACTATGTGAACGCACCAAACCTCTAAATTCTTTATACTTTGGTTCACACTTTCTCCAGGGTCTCTTTCTTTGGACATTGGCTACTTTCACACTTTTTACACTGTATTATGTGCACTGTATCCTTACATTTTTGGGGAAAGTATAGGACAAAAGTTCCAGGCCTAAACTGTCTAACTGTCTACAGCCAATTAACATTATCTAAAAGAAATGTCCTTAAGAAAAAATTAGCAAAGACCTACAACAGGACCTGAGAAGCGCATTCTCGCTTCAGCTAATCTCATCCGAAATGGTCTCAATGCAATATTAGCTCTCAAAAAGATGTTGTTAAGGAAGGGAACTAAGGAGAAAAGGCAAACTGCACATGAACTGGCCTTAAAATCAGTGGCAACGGGTCGTGAAGGAGTAATGAACTCAAATATAAGATTTTTGGGTCAAATTGTTCTTAATGTACAGAGGCTGGTGAGTGTCTACAGCTGTCTGTAAAGCACAGTGGAGGCTGTGTCATGGTTTGAACTAACAATGTTTGCAAACACTGCCAATGCAGTAAAAGCACACATAAACAGAAATGCACAAAATTATAAGTCATTTGTCCTTTTCTTTGATCCAAACTTCACTGTTCTACAAAAACCTCCTTTACAAGCTGGAGTTCGTTTATGTATGTTTAAAAGATAGTACTTAAGTATTGTCAAACAGGGTACAAACATCATGATGATGATTCTTTTGATAATTATTGCTAATACATTAATGTCTAAACTATACATTTTAAATATGACAGAGTCAATGTAAATGTCCACAATAAACTTCATTGTGCTTCCAAAAGAAGACACTAAGATAAAACAGATAAAATCAAAAGTAAGGCAATATAAACATTTTTCCCATTTCACTTCCAAGTAAAAGGCTTCTCCAGTCAGTCGGAGGGTGATGATAAAGAAGATGACTCTGCATGCTCCTTTTGGACTTTTGCTGCCACCCCAAGTTTCTTCTCTCTGGTTTCCTCCCTCTTTAGCAGCCGAGTGTGAAATAGGTTGCAGCATCGCGCTGTGGACCGAAGCCAAGGCGGCCACACGGGAGGAACAGAATTTCAATCAGCTTCACCCTGTGAGCAAAGACCAGTGTCCAGGCTGTGGCCTTTAATGCCTCCTGACAGGGCCATTTTAAAAAAAGAAGAAGAAAAAAAAACACTACATGTCCCACAATGCCATATGTCTGTTTGTATAAGAGACTTGTTGATCTTGAGGGAAAGGGGCTGGGGCCAGAGAGTTAACTCAGCGCATTCATTAGAAAGATACTTGGATAAAGCGTTGCATTGGCAGATGGATGGATGGTATTTTTTCTATATATATTCAAAGCAGATGCACCCATAAAACCTTTAAATACACTTTACTAGCAGCTAAACTTTATGCATTGGAGCGAGGCGTGTTCTTTTCAAACTCCCGAATTGACTATGTGCAATTATTGCCCTCTGTCTCTTTAACAGCAGACAAATCGCAGCATTTCCTTCAACCTTCTCCTTTAATGTTCTGTTTTCCACCACACAATGTTATCTGTGCAGCAGTGTTTACATCTCCGGACAGCAGATAAAAGTGGAGGCTGCAAGACTCAGCCTTTTAAAAGCTTTCCCCGCCTTAGTACTGTTATTTTTAGTCTGTCTAAAGGCTGACTCACTTTTAGGTTTTTCCCATAGCTGATAAAAAAGGGGCTTCCTTCGTGGCAGCCTGTGTGTTGTCTACCTACACTGTATATATGTGTAAGTGGCACATGTATCCTGTAGTGTACTATGGCTTCCTTTGCTCTCTTTGTTTTTTCAGCCCATTTTGTCTGGGCTTCAGCTCTGAGAGAAAAGATCAATCACAACATGCCCGACATGACTTCTAACAATTTAGACAGACACAAAAAGAAGGTTTTGGAAGGAAAGACAGTATTGGATTTTTTTTTGTAATCATTATTATTTTGTTGCAGCAAAGCAGGGAAATCCATTTCCCAATTTGGAGGTGTGCACAAACACCCCTTCTTAAATTGGAAGTAATCTCTCTTCATCATCCCCACCTCGGTCTCCTACAGTCACAAAACAACTCCCTCCGTCCCCTTCCCTCTCCTCCTATTATCCTTTTCATCCACATCCACCTCTATCCATCTCTTCCACAGACTTTTCAAAGCCACAGCATTGATCCATCTAGTTGAATGAAGCAGCAAAGCACAGCTTTACTGTCGCTCTTCATTACATCTGGAGTGCACCGTGCAGAATGTGGATTTTAAATTTTTCCAAGAACCAAATGTGCATTTTTTGTGCAGGCACATTGAATCATTTAGTCTTCTATTGTTATTTTGGTTAAGCTTGAATGGCATTCAAAAAGACTTTACTTAGAGGTAAAACAGAACATAGAAACACCTGAAATGTTGGATCTAAAACTTTAATGCACAGGAAAGCTCAGGGCAAATTGTTGGATGGTATAAATAAATCTTTCAGGGAACACTGAACAAAGTTTTACTTGTTAAACTTTATCTGCTAGAACTTCTTTTCATATTCAGCTAAATTGCAGCAGAGACTGTATATGTAAAACACAGACAGGTGCCATCTGCATTATACAGTAAGTCAAAGTATCCTCAGTTCTAATGATGCACGGCTTTAAGCCTTAATTCAGTTTAAATGGTCCCGATGAATCATGATACCATATAGTACTATCGTAGCCTAGCGTTAGCGCTTCATTATCTCTACTTGATCTCTACCTTAAAAGAAAACTTGCCTGCCAACTTTCCAACATAGCATTTTCATATGACTTTAGCACACTGCAAAAATGTGTTATTGAAGTTTAAAAGGGCATTTGCAGGATTTTATATTGCTTTGTACAGTAGCACTGCTATTAGCATTAGCCATGTTGCTAACCACTGGTAGCTACTTCAAGCTATGTTCCTGGAAAAGTTTTTAAAAAATCATATGGCTAGCTAGCATAAAAAGCAATAATCATTGAGAGATACGGAAAGAATATGTTCATGAATACTCCTCTTCAACCTCTTGTTTTGTAGCACTTGCTGATATTCTTTCTGGTAAGTACAAATTCCTTAAGATTTAAAGTGTAGTAAACCAGAACTATCAATCAAATGTTCAGGCAACAACTTTCAAATTCAACAACATAAATTACATTTAGCAATTGCCAAAAGCTGTACTGCGATTTGTATAAATATGATTACACATGTAAGCGGTGTGATATTGAAGGTACATGTAACCTCTAATCACTGCTATACACTAAGCAAACATACATAACTGATGACTCCCTCCTCTCCATTGTGTTTAGCATGTACATCAGTGATGGAAAAAAACGACACATTTACTCAGTGTGGAAACTGTTGGAAGACATAAATATCCAGGAACTGACTGGGTGCACTCTGGTGAATCCAAGCATCATTGCACGCAGGAAGAACAACAAACCCTGCAGGGCCAAGCAGACACAATTCACTGAGATAACACTGAGAATAGATGCAGTTTCACCTGCACTGTGACAAAAAAGCAAAACGGGGAGATATTAGTCAACACAGCTAGAAACAGCAATCTGTAGCAGGCAGGGATTAAGAAGAAGCAGGGCAGCAGTGAGTGTGGCAGGCTCTTCATCACACCTTCAGTTTCTGCACTGACTCCAGAAGACTCCAGATTACTTGATATATTGATTAATGGCAAGTCATTCTGGCAAATCCTTGAAGCAAATGAAACACCAGCCAGACTTCACCACATGATGATGTCAGATTTATAATCACTCATTTTATTCTTCCCAAACATCATCCAAAAAACAACATTAGCAGATTTAATAATGAAAGAAGGACAGTGAAATAAAAAAAGTAGGACTTTATTATAAAGCCAGTATGGATCTGCCAAATACCGCAAGTCCACAGAAAGCTGAGTCAACTCACATATCAACTGCTAAACATGCTGTACTTTGAGAAAACTCAAAAACTAAAAATTCTGACTGAAGGTTAATTATAGTTTATTACAACTGAAGTGTCAGTATTAGTATATAGTGTACTACCAGGTGCAATCCAAGCTGCAAACTTCGAGCCAACATACATGGGAAGTTCCTCAAACAGCCATTTGAGGACAGCTCCCAAAGTGCGTCCAATCCAAGAGACACGTGTGTTCAAATACCCACCTTCACAGAAGAAATAAATGTTTCCTAGTACAGAACCTAGTACAGAAAAAAAGCTTTGGATCTCTATGGATAGTTATACTGGCCAGACTTATAGTTAGTAACGTGGTTACTTTGATGGCAGCTAATAGCCGTCTCCTACGACTTATCTCTGCCAGTCTCTGAATTAAACCTTTAAACCCTGTTTGGGCTGTTAGTGCAGCAGTGTCACCTGGAGCATTTTATTCAAATCTGAAAAATAATATGATGTTCTGTGTATTATAGTCCATCCAGTGTATTTTTAGTTGGTTACTTATTAGCACACATATGTTTCTTTCCATTGGACACATATAGTTTATATATATTGCTTCATAACCAAGCTTGCTAGCATTAGCTGATAACTTAGTACTCCAAGCACTGGTCCAAATATAGTTACTTTATGCTGGGTACATCTTTTCTATACACTCAATAGTTAGAGATCAATACAACAGGAAAATGACAGAAATCTCCTCTCCAACCTCTTTAAATGGCATTAAATCTGCAACATTTTTATTAAACTTATTGCCTACTTCATACTATAAAACAACTAAAAAGATGCTGATGTGAACTTTTTAGTATGTTTTTTTTGCTATGCTCAGTGAAAGTTTCATAAAAAGGACTCCAAACTACTAACACCTGTATTTAGAACAAATAATGCAAGAACTCCCAGAAATCCAGGGGAAATCTTAACAGATTTGTCACCATAGCTGGAGCGTACTTCTGACCAATCACACTGTTCCACTTCTGCAACATAAAAGCTCCCATACACCTGGCTCTGTCCATTTCCTCATGTTTTACAACATAGTTAAAGTAAACCACCTCAGTAGCTCTGCAGGCCTGGCCCGACCCAACCAACCTATCAGCACAAATGAAAAGTTAATGAGCGTTGCCATGGTGACAGTCACACCAGGTGAACAAGCGATGACCTTCTCCACATCCAGGTTAATGATTAAGAAGAATGACATCTCAGCATAGTCACTAGTTGGAATCCCAGGTGGGAAAATCTGACTCACAAAGAGCCTTTACAACAAAAACTCACTGTGACCAGCACAAGATGCATGAACATAAATGATAGATTAATAAGATGATAGAAGCTGATTGGTCTACCAATAACATTTATGACAACATAGTAATTATTTGAACTGTTTAATTACCTAAAAAGCAGCTGCATTATTTTTGGTTTGGGCCTTTGATCGGACAAAATAGGAACAATGGATACCTGAGTTTTTCTGATTAAAAAAATGTTTTTGTTTATTTGGTTTTGTGTTATTGATTACCAAGTTTCTCAGGGATCATTCATCTATGGTACAAATTCAAAATTGAAGTAAATGTCCCACATTTTATATCCAGTAGAAATGATACAATATTTTAACAGGATGATGTCCCATTCCATCAAAAGAAATCGAAGACTCATTCTATATCTTGTTCAACCGATCGCTACTTCAAAGCCAAAACACAAAATAGATAAAAGTGAAACCCAAAAAGTGGCGATCCAAGCGGTATGTCTGGGCACGGTTCCCACACAAGAGCTTCCACTTCATCACTGAGCACAGATGATTCCAGCTAAGGGGGCATAAGAGAAACTATTAGCAGTGATGGATGATGTTTGGTAGAATACTGTGGTAGGATTGCAGTATCTTGCTGCTGCCTCTGCAAGGCAAAAATATTTCACTTAACTTATTCAGTCTCTGAACTTTAAAAACTAGAATTTTTTTAAGTTTCTAGTGTGTGAGACCGAGGTGTATGCAAAGAAAGTAAAGATTTGGGTTATTTTGATGGAGAAAAAAAACGTGGCATCGTCTTTGAATATCTGATACTTTAAATAATAAGCAAGTATGTCCAGCCAGGTGTTTGAAGACAAGCACAAATGTCATTTGACTCACTTGTATTCATTAAAAACACAAAAGGCAGAATGAGCTAACTGCTTCATTACATCATTACACATTGTAAAGGTGGTAATAATTAGTGTAAACATTAACTATGCAGCTTAGTATTTGATATTTACTGTTGGAGTTTAGCTTTGCCTTTCTCAGGCCAAGCTAAATATTACTCAGGTTTAGGATTACAAGCTAAACTGCCCAAAATGAATGAATAACATGAAGGGCAATAAGAACATTACTGTAGTTTTCATTGCTTGCCACATGAAAGAGTCTGCTAAAGATCGTGCTTAAACAGCTTGTTGGCATTATGTTGAGGTTTTGGTTCAAAAGTTCAGAGAATAATAACTGAAACCAAACCTTCATTTTCAAGGCAAGCGCTTCTCACCACCCACACTTTTTTCCATCGAAATCTTTCCTAATCTACTCTTTGTCTGACCTTTTCCAACCATGGAAACCTGTCTTTATAAAAGCTATCTGTGTATTTCAAGACTTCTCACTCACACACACACACATTAAAGAAAAAACACACACACATGTGAGAATAAGCGAGAGATTGCCCGCGCCTTTAAACAAACTGATCATCTTCCTCTGAGCAAAAGAGATTACAACATGATAAACTGCCTTAAAATTTTTAACAAGATCATTGTAAAATCATTGCTGACTACTCATGAATTTACTCCATCAATCCTTAAATGTTACATGAAATATTACAGCTGTAATGCAGCAACACAGGAGATGAGAGATACCGGGAAAGTATTGGGTCTTGATATCCCCTCTGCACACTGGTGCTACCGGTCCCTGAAGGCATATTACAGAAACTTTTTAAATATCCAAAGAATATTATGTGCACAAGGTCAGTGTAAAGTCACTTTTGATTAGAAATTAAAATATACAGGTCCCATAAGGGATAATGAAACCCACTCCACTTTCAGGGTAATATAATCCATGTTTACAGTTTCAAGTTCTTTTATGAGGCGGGTTAAAAAAAAAAGAGAACGTTATTAACTGAACTCCAGGAAACACTGTCTCTGTTTATAGATGCGACTCACTTTCTATACTTCCATTTTTGGACTTTTCACTTCAATCCTACATTTATCTGACAGATGGAGTATAGATTCAACATGAAACAAGTTAATGCTGCTTTCAAGTAACACCCCGAATTGTCATATAGCAGCGGTATACTCAGAAGTCATTCTTAACAAACACACATGTTCTCGAATGTAATATATTTGCTAAAATGTAGAGTCTGATTAGTAAGATCCCAGAATCTAAGATATCCCAATAAATTTAGGAGAAAGTAACCAATGGAATAGGTCGCAGCAGATGGCCCCGCCCCTCCCTGAGCCTGGTTCTGCCGGAGGTTTCTTCCTGTTAAAGGGAGTTTTTCCTTCCCACTGTTGCCAAAGTGCTTGCTCATAGGGGATCATATGATTGTTTGGTTTTTTCTCTGTATGTATTATCATAGGGTCTACCTTACAATATAAAGCACTTTGAGGCGACTGTTGTTGTGATTTGGAGCTATATAAATAAAATTGAATTGAAGGAAACAAAATGTAAAACAAATGATTAACTAAACGATCATTTTTTTTATATTTAATTGCCTTGTAGTATGATGGCCAGGCCCTAAGTAAGATAAATTCAGTTGTGCAATAACTGTCCAGGTACATAAGGAAAAATAAATCAATTCTGATACACAATATTATGTTCAGTTTCCCTTAAACAGTATTGCAATGGAAGCAGTTTAAGAGTAGACGGTTATTGTTGCCAGAGTGTGCCAGAAGCAAAGAAAAAGAAACTTACTTTCACTTTGTCTCCCTTGAGGTTTAATACATGTAACAAATGTCTTTTTTTTTTATTAAATTATACAGAAAACTAGATTTACTTGATATTTCGATGCAAAATATTAACAAAACAAAAGAGTAGATCTACTTATTGAGTACTAAAACTCATACAGAAACAGAAGCCTGTGCGGTGAACATAACCGAGCATTCATAAACTCCAGGCATTTCTCTGAGGACATGGTGGAGACCAAAGCCAGAGCTATAAGACAGTGACCAATGGGAGCAAAGCACTCAGGGATGCAAAAAACATAACTCCAGTGAAAAATATTGCAGCTCAACAACTCTGGATATCAAACTAGGTACATGTGTATGAGCATATTCCCAATATCAAAACCAGTCGTGAAAAAAACAAACAGCAAGTTGAAATCTTACATGTTTAATTTGCTTCCAGCTCCTGGAAATTGCTCTGCGCTGTGTGGCAACTGCAACTTTAAACAAACAAGCCCAGGAATCATATTTCTCCAAGACAGTGACTGAAAAAGAATGAAGCAAAGGGAGACCCATAGCATGCACGCAACTTCCTACTAACAATGCGATGGACCTTAATTTACAGATGATAATTATGACCACTAGCAAGAACCACCAGCTGATACTGGTGACGCAAAGCGATGATTATTTCTTGTTTGCCCCATTTGGAACATTGCTACACCTGTCGGCTTGTTAATGCCACCGACTGCTCACTGATCAGTCAAATAGCGCAAAACCAGACGCAGGACATAAATCACGCCACCTACATTCTTGTGATGCAAATAAAACAGCATCCAGCTTCACAGTGCCGCTGGTGTTCAGTGATTCTAAATGGTCCCTTTAAGTTGGAGACCCGTCAAGTAGCAAAATAATGTAAAGGTGCAGTACAGCATTTTAAGGAAGAAATGTCAAAACAGCACCACAGGTCCCTACAAACGTGACAGCAGTAATAACAGGTGCTGCTAATATGAGTAAAACCCTCTCGTCTGATGTATTTCAGATTTGTTTATTCCTGCTCCTTCAAAAACATGAACGCTGAAATGGAGACTTTGTCTCTGCTGCTCGTCTCCACAGCTCCACGTGTCCTGTGGTTGCCATACTCTCTGTATGCTGGTTATGTAATCACAGGGAAAGAGGAGAAGGAGGAAGAGGAGGAGGGTCTTGGATACATAGATACACACACCTCCCTCTCAGCACCAGCTTCTTCCTGCTGTTTGTCCCGTACTCACCATCGTATACAGCAAATCTCTGTATCAGTCATGCTTGCAGGCTCCAGGTCTCAAGTCATTGGGGGAATATGAGCTATTTGACTCTATTTATAGACTCTACAGTGCAAGCGAGTGCGTGCACTCTTCTCCAGACACACGCACATGTTTAAATTTCCGATCAATAGCTGCCTCTGTCAGGAGCGCAGAGCTGGAAATTTGAGAGTGCATGTACGATCCCATTTTTCATTGCTTTGCAGTGATGTTATCACTGATGGCTGCTTTTGTTTACAAGCGGGTGTAAATAACCCAGAAGGGCCGTGTGTACGATCCCTCTTTCAAATTTCTACATTTTGAGTGTTGAATCATTAGCTTCAGTCTTTTTTAAAAATAAATATATTCTTAAAACAATATTTTAATAAGATCTGGTATTTTCTCTACATCAATTTAAGTATTTAATTTGTGGCTGTTATAGTTTTTATTTTAGGTATGTTATGTATGATGCCCGAGACCAATTTTCAATATTTGAGGTTCTTTTTTGGGGTTTTTTACATTTCTTTCATTTTTAAAAATGTAAATATATGTGCTAACCACGATTAACTAGCATATTTTGCAGGAGTTTCTGGTTTGTGCATTCTTCAGATTATTCAATAGTTCCATTGCTGTCACAAAGCCTTCAGGACTGACAGATTTAGGCCTGTTTTCACAGTGTAAAAAAGCTCATTTAGCTGTGTACGCTTCACTGTGTCATGTTGTGTTGCTCTAGCAGATTTCCTGTGATGTTCCTGGGAGCTCTGGCACACTGACAGCGGATTATTGCGCTGGAAATGAATCGCAGGATCGCCGTGTTTGTTTTTCCTGCGCTCAGGTGAAGCTGCGGTGAATCAGCCTGCCGGTTCGTGGCAGTTCGCTGATACAATATTTACACAGACCACAACAGAAACAGTCTGCCCCCCAGGTTTCTCTCCAAAATGGCTCTGAGGATAACTCCACAGGGCGCGGACGGAGCTCCGCTCTGTTCATCACGGAGAAAATAATCACCCGTTAATTTACTCACCGAATCGCCTGTCAGCAGAAGCGGGGAAGGAGCTCAGGGAGGCGAGGAGGAGGAGATGGTGGAGGAAAGAGAAATGCAAAGGATCCATGTCTCGTCTGGGTTATTCTCTCAAGTGTTAAAAGGACATTTTTGGTTTGGTTCTTCTTCCTTCCCAGTCAGAGCGGCCCCTTCGCAGCCGGAGGAGCGGAGGAGACGGTGGATGGATGTTGGAGGAGAGGAGAGAGGATGCTGGGCGTTTCTGCTGTTGGAGGCTCGAGCTCTCGCAGCATCAAAACACAAGCACTCACACACTGTACTTCCGATAGACATTTTCCAAAGTAAAAGCTCAAATTAAAATAATAATTATTAAAACTTTAGAAACACACACAGGGCGGATCTACTGCGGTGGCATGGGGTGCCACCTTAATTTGCATAGTGTTCTTTTAAAAAATAAGCTTTCATTAATACTTTACAAGTAAGACTGAACCGACAGTGCAGTTTAATGACATTTTGTGTAAATTTAAGTATGTAATCAAATTGTTACATACTTAAATTTACACAAAATGTCAGTAAACTGCGCATATTTTTTTGTGAATGAAATGTTTAATTATGCTAGGGTTTAAGCCAATAAAAATTACAGGCAATGTTTCATGAAACGTGTATACTTTTAACCATATATAGATTATATTACAGAATGTAACACCTGCATATGTGTAAAGAAGTGCCTTTCATTTTGCCACCCCGCCTGATTTACATGCCATGCCCCCCCCCACACACACACACGCACACACACACACACACACACAAACTACATGGAGATAGATAGATGGTTATCGCGCACATTTATCTCACCTTTTGCTTATATACAAATGCAGATGCAAACATAAACACTCTAACAGCTGTCTATATGCACATCCACCCTAGTGGAGGCATAGTAGACTGTCTGGAGCATTTAGGAAAAAACATTTAAATTGATCAAATTGATCAAAATACTTTTTTATATATATATTTTTGATGATTTTGCTTTATATGTATACGCATAGACGTATTTAACCGTCACTGCAAGGTTCAAATTTTACGTCACAACCGTCTTTAAAGCTTTTATTTTGAAGGTTACATCGCTCTATATCCAGATTCAGTTTTTTTTCTGACTTGATGATTTAACAAGGAACTCTGATTCAGCACTACCGCTGCCTTCAGGTGCTGTCGGAGACAATCCCGTTTTTGAGTAGAAGGCAGATGGGACAAGGGACGTTATTTATATCTACCTACCGAGAAACGTCAGACTTGAAGAACCGGGGATAGACATGGGGGGGAAATGAGCCAAAGAACCTGAAATGTGTGATGTTGGGTGCACAAGAGAAACATTTTGGATGAGCATCTATGACTCCTCTTGATAAATTAACATTCTATTTAGGTCATGGAGTCATTTCCAAAAGAATTAGCAAGCCTCAGTCAATCTCAATCTATAATTTTCATTTCAGATGTGAAAGGAATTTGCCAAGTGAAGGGAACATGATTAAAATACTGAAAAAGTGTTTAATTTGCTTTTAAACGACACTTTTCTACATTGTTTTGAGAAGTGAAGTGCGCCTTAGTTCAACGCAGTTTATTCACATAATGCCAACCCACACAATAATCACCTCAAGATGCTTTATACTGCAAAGGAAATACTCTTACATTACTACAGAGAAAACCCCAGCAATCACTCATTGTTCAAACCTACTGTTTGTCAGGAACAGCCAGTCAGAAGAAAGTTGGCATAAAAGCAGAGGAGCTAAAACAGCTTGCGTCAGACAGACAATGAAGAGGATGAGGGACTTTAAGCAGCGAAAAAAGCAACTCTACAAGGGCTCAGGAATAAATAAAATGGGCTAGAAATGATCCTAGTAGATCCCTTTTAAAGAACTATTGAATCTTCATCAACCATTTCTGTTTTATGTCACTCCATGGGAAGATTGGAGTGACTGGTTTTAACCAGTCAGAACTATCTGAAGAGATTAAAAGCTTCTCCTTTGCCACCTTGCTGCTCAGGTCATTTATGACAAACTTGATGAAATTAATTGTACTGTGTGTGTGTGTGTGTGTGTGTGTGTGTGTGTGTGTGTGTGTGTGTGTGTGTGTGTGTCAGCATATCTAGGAGCAATCAAAGTGGGTCAGAGTGCGATTCACACAGGTTTTTCCATCTAGAAGAGCAAATCAGTGCTTGCAGAGGCCTTATCAGTCTGTAGGTAAATACTGAAGCATCTCTGACGTTTACACTCAGGACAGGAACAAAATGGAGACACAAGCACACACAAATCACTGACTGATTCTGTCAAACTCTTTGACCTCCTACTTTGTGGTGTGTTCAGGGTCACATAGAGAAACGTATCAGGATAGCTGTGTTAGTGCTGGAAAGGCTGGAAAATGCAGCACTTGTAAGTGCAGCATCTTTGAGCAGAAAGTAAATAATGTGATATCTTACCAGCCTAAATCCATTTTTTGGATGATTAAACAAACAAATCACGCAATCCCTTCATTTTTCATTTTAATGACAGCAAAATCTTTCACACAGTCTGAACACATATTGCATAATTTTATTTTCTCCTTATAAAGAACAAATTCAGACAATCTTCTGCAGAACCTGAAAACTTTATAAAACTGAAAACCACAGAGAAGATGCCTATAATTGGAGCACCTATATAATTGGATAATTGGAGCACCTTTCACTTAAAACATAATTTCCTCTCACACTGTAATTTTCATATTAAGACCTACTGAAAACAAACAACATAACACAGCCCATGCATTAGCTTGCAAGAGCCTCATGGGACACAAAGACTATCACTGATAAATGCCATGTCGTAAGCAGCACTGATGGGTATGGTGTTTTTATGACACAGGCCCCATGACTTCACAGTGGGTTACACGGCAAATCTAAGAGCTTTGGATGATTCATTTTATAAACAGATGAAACTGGGAGCAAATTTTATCGTCTCTGTTTGTTCCCTGTAAAATAACAGGATGACATTTTTCTGTCCATTAAAAGGATTTTTTTAAAGGTGAAATTCACTCTTTTCTGCCATATGTAGAGTAACAAATGTAAGCTAAAGCAGCCTTTTTACACTCTGAGTTACACTGAACAGATATCGAAGTAGTGGATTATTATTTACATCTTGCACATGTTTAAGGAAAACATGGCTACAGATCTATTTCTGACCTCTGACAAACATTTAAGAATAAACCACAAGAACCTGTTTAAAATGTAAAATGAGTTACAAGACAAATAAAGCAAAACAGCATTCTCTAGTGTTTACTGAGAGCAATGCAGTGCAGGAGATTGGCACTTTATGTTGGGTGTGTGAAACTTTACTAAGTGAGCTTTACTTTCCTGTATTAAAGGAATTTACTCTATTGGTGACAGTTGATCTAAAATCCACAGTACACGTCAAACCTGAATCAAACTTTTGTCATTTTTGTGTCACAGCAACAGTTTGGTAATGACACAGTTCAATGTTACATGACAACAGTTATCAAACACACAGCAGGCTTCTGTGGTCAAAAGCATTTTAAATGACTCCCTACTGTAATTATGCTCTTCACCTCAAAACCTCATATCCATCCATCCGCTTTGGGGTCATGGGGGGCTGGAGCCTATCCCAGCTGTCTTGGGTGAGAGGCAGGGTACACCCTGGACAGGTCACAAGGCTAACACATAGACACAGACAACAATTCACTCTCCCATTCATACCTATGGGCAATTTAGTGTTTCCAATTAACCTACTCTCACTAACTGCATGTCTTTGGACTGTGGGAGGAAGCCAGAATACCTGGAGAAAACCAACGCAAACACAGGGAGAACTTGCAAACTAAAGACCCTGGGCTGATGGTGGAATTGAACTCAGGACCTTCTTGCTGTGAGGTAACAGTGCAAAACCCTTTACCTCAGCGCTAACTTCTGTTAGACAAGTATCTACGGCAAGAAGAGCTGCAGTTTTAAGACAGTTATACATTCAAACAATTGGTCTGTGCAGAACTGGCAAGTCGACAAATTAAAATTGCTTTTAAAATACTACACAGGCACATTTAAGATGGCACTGAAGATTCTTCTGTAATTGTGGGCTGTGAAATTGTGATTTTAAAAATAACCTGATACCAGATTTACTGGGTCAATTCTGGCCCCTGGGCCTTATGTTTGACATCCCTGACCTAGAGGACCCATCAGTACTGTGAGCACAAGGCAAATGGGTGAGCAATAAACCATTTGGGCGATCGTGGCTCAAGAGTTGGGAGTTCACCTTGTAATCGGAAGGTTGCCGGTTCGAGCCCCGGCTTGGAAGTCTCGGTTGTTGTGTCCTTGGGCAAGACACTTCACCCGTTGCCTACTGGTGGTGGTCAGAGGGCCCGGTGGCGCCAGTGTCCGGCAGCCTCGCCTCTGTCAGTGCGCCCCAGGGCGGCTGTGGCTACAATGTAGCTGCCATCACCAGTGTGTGAATGTGTGTGTGAATGGGTGGATGACAGGTTGTGTAAAGCGCTTTGGGGTCCTTAGGGACTAGAAAAGCGCTATACAAATACAGGCCATTTACCATTTGTACCTGATGTAGAGTTCAAGATTATTCATGTTAAAAACAGTAGATCTGTTGGTTAATGTTGTATTTCTTCTAGCCAGATTTTGTTCATTTATAAGGCCTCATCTTTACCCATATTGAATCCCTACAGGTAATGAAAGTTTAAGTTATGCCAAAGGTCTCTATTCTTTAGAAGCAAATGACCTCACCACTGGATAATGATAAAGTGTCCTTTGTTTTAACACTTGTTTTATATTTCCTAAATACACCATTATTGTAACTGTTGTCTGTTATCTGTTGTTATTGTCCTTAGATGTTAATGTTAATTGCATTGCACTTGCAATTTTTAGGTAATTTTTGCCTATAAAAATTAAAATGGCTAACACGTCCTGAATACTCCATTTGATATCTTATTAAAGGCAGATTCTATAATACATATAATACGTAATAATTTCCATCAATAGATTAGATATAAAGATGACTATTGTTTATTTTCTCATAATAAATTATTGTAAGGTTTACACAGAAATTCCTCAAAAGCTGCAAATCCACTAGAAAAACACATCTATAGTCTTAAAAATGACAACAAAAAGCACAGTCCTGTACAGCTTCATGCTGCTATAAGCCAGCCAAAGCTCTTTATTAATTTTAAAAGACATTTAGGAGACATTCAGGAACAAGGAAGCTGTTTTAGCAATTTGTTGCTTCTTTCCAAACATGTAAATATCTCTGGGTCATGTACATTTTAAGGCACGAGATAAATTAAGAAGACACAGAAGTGAAATCGCTTTTCAGCCCATATGGAATAGAAGAGAAAAAGAAAAGTCCCATTCTCTCTAACAGCAAATGTAACACAAGTCTCAAAATACTAACATGTCATATACTATAGTTTACTTGTGAATTTTTCCCCTTGCATACAGAATATTTATAATTATGTTGCATGACACACAAAAAAAGGAAAAGAAAAAAGGGTCATTTTTACCGGACACACAAAATACATGTAAAACCAGCATTTAGTTATGTTATGTTACTTCCATATGGGAGAAGACAAACTTGACCCCAGAGGCACAGGTTTCAAATCTGATGCTTTACAGACAAGACGGGAAACACAAATAAAAAAAACATCAAGACATTAAAATGCAGTTAACATATATAAATGTAAAATACTTTGTCAATGCTTGATGTGAGCACAAGGCAAATATCCAGAAGTTATATTGTGAGAATCCAAGGTCAAACTACCCCAACTTTTATCAACAGAAAATCTGCTGTTCTTTGGCTGCGTCGGGTCACATACACAAAAGCTATGGTTGTTTTGCATTTCTTTCTGATATAAATCCCTTCGGATTGTGTGCTGTAAAGTCAAAACTGTATTTAAAAAGATATAGAAGAAAAACCCACAGAAGATCATTTTCAACTCGTGTCTGTGCACCTTCCTTCAGATGGCATTCGGAGTTAAGACTTAAGTGGATTCATAAACAAACTGAACAGCTGATGCTAGTGGAAATATGAATGCTACCGCAACAACAACAAAACCTGCTCTGAGTGTTACGAATAAATTTTTAAAAGAAACATTTGTTTCACTGAAGAAAATCATGTTGCCAAATATTTTTAAAGCCACTATGTGTAGATGCCTTCCAATATGTAATCCCTGTGAAATCGGGTGACATAAATGAACACTAGCCAAAACATTTGTTACAAAGAACTAGCATTAACAGAATTTCAGTTAAAGAAGAGCATCAGTGAAGTGAGAATGATGAATTACTTTATTATATCAATGCAGGAAAAACAAGACTTTTACTGCTTTTTATCAACACATATAACAGGAAGTCAACAGGGGACAATAATAAATTAATAAGAAACAAAAAAAAATAAAAAAAAATCCTGGGGCTACCACTGGCTTCTTCTCAAACCAGACAATTATATAATTTAAGGTTTCCTCATAAAGAATTTTTGGATTTTTCACTATAATGTTAAGCTTCTACCATAAAATGTAAATAAAAGTTTAAAAACAAAAAAACCCAAAATTGATTGTCATTATGTCTTTTTCCATACGACCAATGGAGACTGTCCGTGGACAATTTACACTTCTACACATAGTGGCTTTACGTACATGGAGGATGAGTGGGTGATCCTTAAAACACTTCTGTTAAAATACAGTTTTATGATAGAATAGTAACACATTTTGAGAAAAATAAAAAACCCTGTAAAACTTAAAACCAGCAACTGTCGAGATGAGTTAGCTTAGTTTAGCTTAGTCTTCTGATGAGCCTCCCTCTGCAACCAAAACATCTTAAACTTTCAAAACACGGCTTGTTAATTAGTTTTACCGATGTTCAGCTATCACTAATAAAAAAAAAAGGGGTTCCTCTATGTGGTCTTTAGTCCCATCACACAACTTTGCTGTAAATAATTATTTTAGCCAGCTGTTAGTTTATTAATAAGGTTACTGATTTCAAAACACTAAATTATCTGTAAGGAAAGATAACTTATATAACACAGCACCTTATGGTACAATAAAAGATCATTTTGAGGTCATTTGGACCATTTCCATTCCCAGGGTGTCGAATAATGCCAGACCACCGATGTCTCGGGTATGCATTGAGATGTTTGGCATCTGTGCACTGACTCAACAGCCATGGCCAATAGTGAGAGTGAAATAGGTCTCACTCTACACTTTTTACAAATAGTTACTTGGTTTTGTTCAGCATTTTTTTTGTTCAGGTTTAATGGGCAAACCTGTAGTTGTGGTGACTAAACGTAACCCAAACAGTGAGGAAAGAAATCCCCCCCAAAAGGACACACAAACTTTATTGTTAAAGTAAGCTAAGCTAGGCTAAGCTACGATAAGCTAAACTAGGCTAAGCTAAGCTAAGCTAAACATCTTCTTGCAGAGACCTGTGAGTAAAACACTTTCATCAAAATGTTAAACTATTCCATGAACTTTCAACACTATTTTTTTTAACCACCTCTTATGGTTTAAAAAATTGTACTTGTCTATAGATGAGTTTTGGCGATGTTTGCACTGAGTAAATATGATAATCAACAGATTTAAAAAAAACAAACAAAGAAAAAAAAAGTGCAATATTCATGTTCAGTTTTTACAAAACAAACAGGTAACACTTAATAATGGCCTTATTTCAATGTAAACCCAGAAACATGCCACCAAATAAAACAACACACGTGTGTGCATATCATTATTTTTGCTTGGGTTTTGCGCACACACACACACACACACACACACACACACACACACACACACACACACACACACACTCGTTATTACGGTGAAATAAAGCCAGTGTATTGCTGTGTTACCCAAAACCCCAACTGTGCTAAATAATAAAAATACTCCACTCTTTGGTGCGACTCTGTCCAGAATGTTTTTGCATTTAAAAAATAAAAATTAAATCAAATGAAATAAAATTATAAACAATCATTTGGCCAAGTAAGACACCATGACTCCTTCTCACTTCTACAATACACCCCTGTACTCTGATTTGTCCAGCATCACTGTACATTATTTACACACTTGTACACTATCATTCTTTGTGGAAAGACAACAAAAAAACAGTCACTTCTCTAAATATAGAATATAGGTTTCCATAGCACTACACAACGTAGTATAGTTCTCTACATGTATATACTCCCTTTAGCCAATCACTCACTTCTTAAAGGGAAGGTTTGCCTTGCGACTGATGTGATTAAATGAGTGTCAAAAGCTGCTTTTCTTAATCAGTTTGTTTCTTGCAGTTAGAAATAATGAAAATTATTAGAAAACACATCGTACTGTAGAGATGGAAGTGAAGTGAATATAAAGTGGAAGTGTGGTGATATGATGACGATACTAATGATGGCGACTTAAAGTTGGTTGGACTTGACCAGGCCATCTGAGCTCAGCTCATACCTGCAGGAGGGAAAAAGTAGTTTAGAGTTTGCTTCATAATCCATGAAATCTAGCTTTTTGCAACCTTTAACGTCACATCGCTTTCATTTATCTCCACTACAGGCACATTTGCCCTTTCTCCAACTGTTGTCCTTATACCAGTGATTTATAAACTACTGATGGATGTTTACTGTCATACAGCTTATTGAATGTTTGGCCTCAGGTCTGTGCCTTTTTTACAAAATCAATCTCACAATATTTAAGCAGAAAATTGACTAATCTTCTTTCACTTGAGAACTAAGTCTTCACTAACTAGTGATGGATGAGCAACAGTGGCCATTTTATCCAGTAAATAAGCCTAGAGACATGCATTTGTAATCCACAGACTTTAGACCAGGGGTGTCGAACTCCAGGCCTCGAGGGCCGGTGTCCTGCAGGTTTTAGATATCACCTTGGGTCAACACACCTGAATCAAATGATTAGTTCATTACCAGGCTTCTGGAGAACTTCAAGACATGTTGAGGAGGTAATTTATCCATTTAAATCAGCTGTGTTGGATCAAGGAAACATCTAAAACCTGTAGGACACCGGCCCTCGAGGCCTGGAGTTCGACACCTGTGCTTTAGACGATAGCCCACTGGCAAAGCCAATAGCCTCTAAAGAGTCTGCACAAAAATGACTGGCCAATACAACTTAAATAAATAAATAGTACAGAAAGGCCTTTTTTATATATTCAAGTGACATGTGTTTCTAGGTAAGGCTAGCTCTAATCCAAGCTATTGATGCATTCACAATATTAATTTCAAAAAATATAATGTAAAAAATAACTTCATGATAATCTACTCAATCAAAAAAAATATATATACAAGCAAACTTACATTTGAACTCATTATTCTCCAAGCCATGCTATGAACTCAATATGACATAATAAAGTAAAATGTATTTGTTTTAAATAGATTTGAAGCGAGATGAACGACTAACCATTGTGTCCAACCCTTGGTGATCTGATCATGAGTCAATTCCACCATAACCTGATTAAAAAACAAACAAAAACAAACCCACAAAGTTTTCTTATACAGTCAAAATGATGCACTTCATAGAAATATGACACCAGAAGCAGAAAGAACAGCAATACTTGAACATTTAGACAAAGTCTAACAAAATGAGGCTTCTCTCAAAACCAGCGAAATTTCCACTCTGATGGCTTCATTGTGTTAAAGAAATGCTTTTCAGTTACACATAAATAAATTAAAGATGTCTGCACCTTTCCAAGCAGGCCTTTGTGTTTGGAGAGCAGACCTCCACCGTTCTTCACGGCAACATCTAGATTCCGCCTGTGGAGCTCCACGAGGGAAACGCTGAACTCAAACCTAAACAGGCAGAATGGCACAGTGAATTTTTATGAGCTTTGCTCTGCTTATCAAATGGCTGAAAAAAAAAAAAAGTGAGAGGGGTGGACTCACGTCACATCGTAGACCGGGTTGAGGTTTTTCTTGACTGTTGGAGTTTTCCTTCGACCTGACCTCCGCTTGTCGGGAAGCAGGTAGAGCCGGACGTAAGGATCCGAGCCATGATCAGTGAAAGCTATGAGGTTTCTGAGGAAGTCAACAAAGGGTAAGAGTCAAAACACTAATGTGTCTGAGGAAGAAAAGCCCCATTTTTTTTTAATTACCTGCAACTGTGAACAGCTACGATGAGTTTGTTTCTCTGGGAGCTGTGTCTGATCGTCAGCTGGATCTCCCCCAGGGGGAAATGACTGGGGCCTGAACCACTATGAAGACAGAAAATACATCAAACATGCTCACGATACCTGAGCTGTAATGACCTCTTAGGTTTGTTGTTGCACACTATCAAAACACACTTATACACCAACCAAACAGCTGCCTTTGTTGTTCAACATGTCCTTAAATCATGATAAGAAGATGTAAAAATATTAGGAACTATTGATAAAGACTGATAGATACTTGTGAAACTGCTCGAGTCTTTGCTGCAGCTCCTGAGCAGCGTAAGGGTTGGAGATGTCTGAAGCAATGCTGGGAGTTGGCTCCTTGCCACTGGCCAGGTACTGCTGGGAGCCCGAGATGGCCAGGTTTGAGGTGCTTCTCCCAGTCTCCGCCAAGCTCTTCCCTCCTCCACCTACACTGCCATCCTGCCCAAAGTCCATGCTTTGCTGGGTCCTCACAGTGTCCTTAGCTTCTTTCTGCCTGTTCAGCATCTCCTTGGCTGACACGGAGGATGATCTGGGAATGTCTGAGGTAGAGGTGGGAGGCTTGGGCGATTCTGAGGAGATAGAGGGCCGTGGGGTCGAGTTGGAGGACTCGGATTTGCGGACCTGCACTGAGGACGGGGTGGAGTTTGAAGCTGTTGAAGTGCCCTTATCTAGACTCAACACCTGAAATCATTATCAGAATAATTATTTTCACAGTTTTGAATGGCATAAACAGCAACAAAAAACAAACCTAGGAAAAGGCATTTCTATATTTTTGTTTTGAGAAGGAGTTTCAGTTCTAGGGAAAAGTTAGTCAGTGGATCTTTATGTCAGTTTACCTACAAATACCTACAAATCTTCTGTTTAGTTAAGCAGTACTGTTAGCATTCACTTGAGAACTGCTGATAAGCTTTCCTATGAGGGTAAACAGAGGCCTGTGCAGGCACTGCCTTCTGTTCTGCAGAAAGTGTGCTGAAATTCAAAATCCAAATCATTACTCATACATAGTTGAAATGATTCCTCAGAAAAGGTTAAAATGTCATTAACAATAACACTTTATAAATAAGTGATGCAGAAGCAAGACATGTAATGTGAAAATACTCATTGAATTTGATTCACTGAATTACATAAGGTCAAGAGTTTGAATTTTTGATGTTTTATAGAAGCAATGCGATGCATCGTCATAGTAGTGGAGCAGTATGTACAAAGACTCTCCCCTAGCCTATCATCACATGCGTTTCTTCATCAGAATCTCTAGAAACCCAAATTCTCAAGTCACAGAGTGGGACCTGCATCGTCTCTGGCGAGCTTTATGGCTTCAAAGGGAATTGGCCTGGATCATTTCAGATCTGAAAAAATCATCCTTAAGGAAAAAAATCATTGCTCCTTTACCCGCAGAGCCATTTTGATCTTGAGGGTACAGCTCGGTCCAGAGTTCCTCAGAGGGAACCTCTGGTTCAACGTCATCTCCTCTGCCTCCAGCAGGCGAGTCAGGGGCAGTGTTAATGTCCCCAGTGAACAATCGTGCTTCTCATCCTTCACCTGAAATATTAAGTGTGATGAAGTTTTATTTTAAGGCATAATGTAAGTTACAGTTCATATATTCCATTTTATAAGCATTTAACTGTTTATAAAATCAGCTGAATGTCTTCATACCTCAACCTCCAACTCTTGGACTTTGGGATTGTGGATGAGGAAGGTGAAGGTTTCCTCCCACAACGGTTCATGAGTCTTATACTTGGTCTGGAAACAGACAGAAAGGAAGAGAAGAAGAAAGTATTAAGCCAAGATGGATCATACATTCAAAGTCAAGAAGCAAGTGTACAGGTACAGGGCTCACGTGCTGTGAACCAATCACAGCCTGAACGTACATTTATTTACATTTATTAAAGCTTTGATTCAATTCATTTATAGTCTTTTATGTACAAAAAAATAGCTGCAATTTTCATAATTGGCATCTTGGGAAATTAATAAATCAACCAAATGTGGATTTTACGTGCTCTCACCTTACTCTCGTAGGACTTGTGTCCCACTCTGAACTGGACAAACGGGCTGGGATCACTGGTCACCTTCTTACCAGACTACAGCAGGACAAACAAACAAACAGTAATAATATTGGACTGGGTATGCTAGCATTATAGATAACAAGAGTGAGTGTTTCTTTGGACTTCAGTTTGAAACAAAAGGAGTGACACTGAACTCCACTGATTAAATTAATTTCTATCTCACACAGTGTCATTTTGTGACTTTTCAAGAAAGGAATTAAAGAAAAAAAGGACAACAGGTAAAAGTGCCCAGAACCAGTTAGTGTAGAAACCACACCAGATCATTGTAAAAGAAAAGATTAGAGTCAAAAAAAATGTCAACTGTAGCTCAGACAACAACGCTGTTAGAATCGGTTTTAGTCAACAAACACGATGAGAGGAGTTTGTTAATGAGTTTTAAAAACAGGAAACATGATCAGTTGTGAAGCTGCTCTGGATGCTACAGCAGCACTTCCTAATGCGAACATGACCTAATGAGTTTTAATACAACAATACAGATTTTTAGATGTTTGATGTTATTATTTAGTCTGCGAACAGCAATAAAAGTAACATTAAAATATTTAAAAGAAGCATGTCTTTGCTGAAAATCCCCACAGACCTCTTTGCAAATCGCTTCAAACAGGAACTATTTTCTTCTGGCGAAAGTAGTTCCAGTGAAAGCTCTTAATAGTGGGTCTGTGAACCATCACAACAGACATGTTAGTCTCACTGTAAATATTTTAAATGCAATTCTTGGAGCTTGGTTGACCATTTCAAATAAACTCCTTGACTGTTTAAGGTTGCCACAACTTTCCCTAAAAGTTGTCTTGAGTGTCTAAATCAGTAATAGTATCCACAGGATTGGTAAAGGGTATCGCCACAAATCAGCTGTGACTTCTGACTTTTAGAAGAACTACAAAATAACTATCAGTAGCAAAACTAGCAACGGGAAACTGAGAAACAAATTCAGACTACTCAGATCAGTATTTTAAGTTTTAGATGTTTTTCCCTGAATGTGCTTAACTGCTTCATATACTACATGGCCAAAAGTATGTGGACACCCTTTATCTTCAGAGTTTCAGCAGAAATCCCAGTAGAGCAGCTTTGCCCCATCTCCCTGTGCTCAGGTCTCTTCCTGTTAAAAGGGAGTTTTTCCTTCCCGGTGTCACCAAGTGGTTGTTCATCTGATTACTGAGGTTTTATCTCCTAATACAAAGTGCCTTGAAGCAACAATGTGATATGGCGTGATTTAAATAAAAGTAAATCTACGTGCCAGCTTGCATCAGCTTATGGCTCAGCTGGTTTGCAATTCTCTCATGGTGAATTGTCATTATGCTGCTTCTGCAAGCCACTCTGTAACCCACCTCATCTCCAGCTTCACCATTTCTTACATTTCAATGTCAAACTGTTGTGGGTGAGGGGATCTTGCTGCTCGGGTCCCTGACTTTATGGTTGCCAAATGTAGGGGCAGAAATGCCCAGAGGTTACAGAACAGAGCCACACGGCAAATAAAAATAACCGTAGGTAATATAACGATGCTATTTTGACTAACGTGAGCCTTAAGCATTTGATATTCTAGACGGCGCTCTTTAACTTAATGGCAGCATTCATTTTTTCTACTTATTCAGCATAACATTGCCCTCAACCTTAAAGCTACATACATAAAAAAAAATTGTTTAGAAATCCCCCAAATCGATGTCTGACATCGAATTTATCAACATCTACAGTCGGAGAAACCAAATCTGTAACTTTCCAAAACAGACACTCCAACATCCACAAGCTCTTGTTTATTTCACAACAATTAAGACAATTTTCTCAAACAAAACATTGGAGTCCATATACTTTTGGTCACATTGTGCATAAGCGTTACTGTATTTCCTTTATATTATTTCCTCTCAGTGTCTGATCGGGATGGGTGTGCTTGGTTGCCGTGGCATTACCTTGATGGCCTTACTGACCGAGCCCTTCCTCAGCCCCGCTTGGTTGAACTCTAACGGATTGCGCTTTGATTTTCCCACAGGGACAAGGAAGGAGAGAGTGAACAACAGCACACACAGACACACACAGACACACACCACCAGGTTATTTGGGAAAAGAGGAGCATGCCGGGAAGAGGTGGAGGAAGGATTGGTGTCAGCACATCAACACCATCGGCATCACCAGATGTATCGGGATGCACCGCACAGTGACAAAGACAGAGAGACAACATGGATGATCACATGGTTAGTGTTATTCCCCAATTAAACCGTGACATGAGGTTAAAACTAGAGCTCAACCAACAGCAAGTTCAGGCTGACATACAGCGATGAATGAAAACATTGTATATCAACAACAAGTTGATATAACATTACTTTTAGACACTATTAAATAGTTTGGATATTAAAAACTCACGTCTTTTTCTGTTTTAATGAAATATTGAGGATTCTAAAAGATGTTTAGATCTACAGTTCATTTATTATGCAAAAATATCAGCCAAAACACATTGATTGGACTCTAGTGAAAATACCACAGCATTAGATAAGAGTCAGCGGATACAATGGACAAGAAAATACACGGGTGTCAGAGAAAAATGAAAGTCAGATGAATTGTGATATAGTAATGATTGGGGAACAAATATAAAGATTTCTAAATGGAACGAAAACAATGATATTAAGACCATGGACAGCAAACCCAATGAAAAGTGTTTCAGTGTTGAGCAAGAACAGAAAGGAGTGAAATGGCAACAAAACAGAATGTAGCATCCTTGTTATTCAACTTTCAACTACATCAAAGACAGAAACCAATTCATTTATACAGAAGAAGCATTGTTGGGGAAAAGGAAGGGTAGCTGTACATGCTACTGTAAGGCTGTCATCGAACATCATGTTGATGGCTCGTTTACGCTCAGGGTGGGCCTTCATGCGTCAGGTTTTGGGAATTAGTGAGAGACTTTAACAGCCCAACCATGGACAGAATGAATATGTTACGCCCTGGGATGAGCTTGGGTTAGAAATATGAAGGTTCAGTAGGAATAAAATGGCTTTGATGTAACTGCCCCCTAACCCTAACCCGCCAACCCTCAAGGGGTGTGAGCTTATCTGGCATTTAAACTAACAGATATACACATGCTGATACCTTTACTGGTCACTCTTATAAAACCTGGTTATTGTTGAGTTTTGTTTGTATGCAATAACAGTTAGATACTTGATATCAAGGACAGATAACCTATGATCATTGAAGTTTATCCTCTCAGATCTTTTATACCTCATTCTATAATTAACCATTTCTTCCAACGAGGTCCATCACTATCTATAACAATTCGATAAAAGACGCCTCACGAATTCAAACAGGAGGCCCCTGAGGCAAACCCTTGAAGTCAAGTCAATAGTTAGATGAATGAGATGATTCAGCTAAAGGCTACTCTGAGTGCGCCATCTTCAGATCTCCCCAAAACACTCAGGCCTCACCGAACGGACTGACCCAAAATAAAAATCGTTTACAGCCACACCTAAACATTGTATTGATAAAAGATTGAATTCAGCAGGAACATATGAAAAGAAGCTTCTCACATTTCACATTATCATTCCTTGAAAAGAGACCCGTATGTCTACTATAAATTAAATGCCATCTTAGCATTCACCATTACACAGTCTGTGCATTACTTTAAAAATAATCACACTGGCTTCAGGTTTTTGTGGAGCTCTGGCCTGTGATGTCAGAGTTGAAGTGAGTGGGCACATGGGAAGGGGAAAACCTGAACACACAATGGGCTTAAACAGGAAGGATGGAGGGAAGCAATCCACAGAGAATTCACCCTCCCTAACCTAAAAATCTCACAGTGGTCAAAATGCATGCCTTCCTCCTTACACACTTCAAAACAACTGAGATCAGTAACTTTGCCCCTGTTTTTGGACTAAATCAAGTCTGTGAGCACTGAAATGAACTTAAATTTAAACTTTTGATGTCTGATGTGTTCGAGAAGACGACATCGAAATGGTTCAAACTATTTTCTGTTTTTTATGCTGTCTCATTGCAGAACACAGAGTAGGACTGAATAGCTTTTAACAGTATCCACAGAGCAGTATTGATTTGTTTACCCTTTTACAGTAAAACTCAATTGCTCTGATAAAATGGAATCTGTGTCGGCAGCCAAACAGAAAAACATCAGCATGGCTTACTTCTTAGGAGGAAATGAGCCGTTGAGACACTGAATTAGCTGCGGTGAAGAGAACATGAAACCTGATTAGTAGAAACAATGTACCATAAGTCTACTCATTCTGCGAGACCACTAATATCTTGTAATACACAATAATGGTGGAGGAAGGATGCTTTTGACAGGCCTTAAATGTAAACCATCATTGTGGTTTTGATCATCTTCCAGCCAAACCTTTTTCTCATGTTCCTCAGCTTTGGAATCAGTCAAACCAATCAACAACAATTTAACAAACAATAATTATATTAGGGAATCTAACCCAAGCACACGTAGGGATCCATGCTCATCAGGCAAACAAACAAGGAAGCTCTCTAATCATGCCATTCTCACACTGCAGGATGCAGAAAACTGCCAGCGGACTCACAAATAGGCTCCGATAGAGAGAAGCCGTGTTCTCGCAAAACACGAGGCCCGACGCGCGCCTCTCTTTTAAGTAGCCAGAGCCCAAGTTCCCCTCGAAGACACTCTTCAGAGGGAAGAGGAGGTGAGGAAGCAAGAGGAAAAGCAGAGAAGAGGAGGATGAAAAGAGGAAGGTCAGGTCTGTGCTACAGAAATCAGAAATGAACAGCTCTTAACAGAGTTAGCTTTTTACCACCTGTCACAAACAGCGAGTGAGTTCATGTATGTTTCCACCGTACAGGGAATTTGAAATGGTATTCTCTATGTAGGACGACAAAGTAAAACTACCACATTAAGGAAATATGCTGAATATGTTTAGAATATAAAATGTAGTTTATTTTTTTTAATGGAGATCTTCAGTAATATTATAAACCATTCGCCTCAAACTCTTTGCTGAGCTTTGGAGGTGAAGTCAGTACTGAGCAGCACTTCTGCTCTTCTGACTTAAAGACAATTTTTCTCTTCCAAAGCAATTTTCAATCTTCAGCTTTTTACATGAACTTTTCAGAGCTTGATTTTTACTTGTATGCTTGCAAAAAATATGAAAAGCTTAAGGTTATTACAACAGATATTACGACAGAGAGAAGAACAAGAAAAAAGTTCAGAAAGCAGAAAAGCAAGAGGCCGAAGTGATACAGGCAAAAATTAAAACTGATCTCAGAGACTGCAGAAAAAACAAAATCCCAGTGAAGAACTAAGAGCTCAGCAAACACTGCAAACACTGGTTCATTGAGCTTTAACACGCTTAGATCAATGAACAGAGCAGCTATATCAACATAATCATCATTTGTGTAAATTAACGCTGCTGCCGTTCATGAGTGCGACGTTCGGCCGGGTCGACTCACCGGAAGGTTTCTGGCCGAATCCAGGAAGAGAATGAGCACCGCAGACGAGAGGCCGTCACTGGCTTGACTGCGATCTGCTCTGATGCCCGACAGCACCTGGGAGGAAAAACGCAAAGATAGGCTCAAGCAGAGTTAAAGTTCCAACCAAGCAAGACAACATCTCACATAGCGAGTTTAAAAATGTAAATGGAGTGCTGGATTTAAGCTCCCTCTGGCGACTGTACCTGGTCCAGCCTTTCAGGGGTGGACAACAGAGACAGCCACTCCAGTTTGAGGTGTAACTTCCCTGTGGTCACATCTTCCAATGGAAACCACTGAAGTGAAGAAAAGTTGTTGTTATATTTCAGGAAGAGCAAAATTGTAATTACAGCAAATATCATCACTCATTTACTTTTTATTGAATTACTTAAAATGATGCAAGTTATAAAAATAATTCTTAATTTTAAAAAAATGCAACTTAAATTCACTAGTTCAATCTATTTGTTTGACATCATTAAGTTTGACTGGCTATTGTGATGTCAGATAATGCAAAGCAAACAAAAACACAACAAATGACATCATATGCCTGTGCATCAGGGTCCTACTGAAACTTACAAAAACATAACATTATTACAAAGTGCAAAAGAAAAATCCAAGAGTTTCCACTTGCATGTGCAGAAACAAGAAAACAGCATTAAAGTCTAATGTGATAAGTGAATAAAATTGCTAACTGGATAATTAAACGACTGAAATGTTACTTTAAACCAGCAGCGTGCCAAAAGCATTGAATGCAGCACACACCTCATCGACCTTCTGTTCCTTCTGGAGCTCGGCCATGTTGATTGCAAGACTGGAAAAACAAGTTATGAAGAATTTAAATACAAATAAAATTTAAAATCGCAGTGTAATATCCTCAAATGTCTCATTTTGCCAAACGCCCAGTCCTAAATAATAACAGCAATTCACATTTATCAAAGACTGTCTGGGTGTTTGGATTTTTTACAGGAAAAAAATGAATTAGTTATAAATATAAGCTGCTGATGGAATTTCCTTATTTTTGCCTTCTGTTGATTAAATTTTCACAGAGGGTTTCAGAATGAAGCTGACTCATCACAGCACACGACACACTGTGTCTTGACGCTGCGCAATAATGAAGTCTGGTGGGAAATGAAATTCAGACACGCAGCGCTGCTTTCATTAAACGCCACCAAGGATTCGGCTTGAAAGCTGCGATTGCTTTCAGAGGCCTCGTCCTTTGATGAAAACCTGTTACGAATCACATCAAACAGCAAACAGTAAAAATTAGTGAGAAAAACACTGATAAGATTTTTTTAAAGAAGTTTTCTTTAAATATGAATTGCGTGTTTCAATTTAGAACGCCAGTCATCAACTACAGTAAATAAAGCTGAAAATATCTAAACATTATGCTTTCTCCGAGCCAAGGTGGCATCCTCAAAAATAACAAATATACTTAAAAAAAGAAGTTAGAAAAACAGAAAAAGCACCACACTTTTATTTTTTTATTTTTAGCCACTAAAGAAGAATTTGTTTTTGCATTTGACTTGATAGATGAATAATTATTTAACCATCACGTAATTATAAAAGTAAAACGCTAAATTCAGGATGACAGCTGTCGTTTTAAAACAGTCTTCTGTGACTCAGCTAAAATCCAGCCTAAGAAGCAGCGTTACCTTCCCAGAAAGTCGTCCTGATCAGGGTCTTCATCGAACAGTTCAATCTCCATACTGCTCCCCGAGTGATCATACACCAAGGCCTGAAAATAAACTGCATTACTACATACTGCACACACAGTACACACACAAACAAACAAGAAGGCGCGGCTGCAGACTGCATGGAAACACATTGACTTTGTACTGAGCAGGTCCACTGCTGGTGCCAGATCAAAACAAGACAACAGATTACATCCAATTAGATGAAGTTACTAATTTCTTACTGTCAGGAGAAACATTTATTCCTCATTATTGCTCATTCACCTCTTCCACAAAGACAAAGGGAAGGGAACAGATAAATAAAATATGTTTCGGTGGCTCACAAATCAAACCAGATGAACATGATAAATATTTAAATCACATCCTAAAAAACAAACTCATGGACAGATTTATCTTTGGTCTCTTTTTTGATCAAAATATTAAAGCACAGAACAAAAAAAACCCCAACCCATCATTTAGTCTTGATTTTTAGTTTCTTTAAAATCTAAAAATTAAATATTAAATCTTGTCACTACATGTTATGTGTTTGTGTATTTTAATGGTGCAGTTGGGGCAGCATAACATGGAAAATACAGCAGAAACAGCTTTCTTAGCCAAAAATTTGCACCCATTATGTTACCTTTATTAATTAAAAACTCAACTGAATCAGGAGATTGAAAAAAAACCTTGATATTAAATACTGTTATATGTTACAACAACCCTACAAAACAAAAAAGATATCGGACAATATTACACTCTAATCTTGTCACCAGTGACTCCGTGCAGCGTCTTCTGAAGCTTACCTCATAAACTTCGTTCCACTTTGGGTTTACGGTGTCGTGGATGACTTTGCTCTGATAGAGATCCGTCCCAATCTTGATGACTCCGTACGGATCCGACTTCCCTTTGACCAGCCCTCCCAGGAACTTGTCCTTACGCAGCAGTTCCTGAGCCTCGATGAAGTGGATTCTCAGGATGCACTGAGGACACAGAAAGATTATTATCAGAGCTTCTGAGAGCATTGAGGAAATCATCAAATTACAGATTTATTCACCCGTTTAATTTATTTATTTATATATTTTTTTAGCAGCTATAATTTACTTGGCTGCATTGTGTTACCTTGGGAATGGGAAAGCGCAGTCTAGCCATCTGGGCCTCTGACACTAGCGGGATGTCGATGCGGTTTGGCAGCACCAGGTAGCTGTAGATGATGTCCTGCAGTAGATTGTCACATAACCCACTGACAGAGTGATGGATGGGGAGAGAAGGAGAGAGGGAAGATGACGAACAAATGTAAGAAATTATTAAAACTGATGTTATATTGTGTTAAAATATCCAGCTGTGCAAAGCGAGGCCCTGTGCTCAGGCATGCTTCCCTCTGGTTGCAGAAATGCATTTAGTGGCTGAAAAACAGATCTTTACCCATCCAGAATGGAAACAGCCAACAAGTATACTGAGACAGCAGTAAATGCCAGCTGTTGTTTGTGTACAGATTCAGTGCTGTGGTATGTCTAAGTATATGTGACAGAGTCAGGTGACCATACAGTTTGTCACATATCTGAGCCACACCCATAAGAAGCACACGGCACACTGACTTATGAAGAACATAAATTCTGAAGTAATCCTCAGATGCAAAGCTGACAAAAAAAGCTAACAAATAAATAGAAGACAAACAACCATCTTTCCTGTGCAGAAGCAAGCAGACAGAAAGGCTCTGCCTTCTGATTGAGCTGCAACTGCTTGGCAGGAACTATTTGTTTGGCGGCAACTACCTCCAGGTAAAACTGTTCTAAGACAGGAGTAATCAAGACACCGTTTCTGGAGGAATCATGTTCTTATTGAATTTCTGAATAGGAAAAGTTCAATCACCTCCTCTGTATTAAGCCAAAATGATCTCTATTTGACAGCAAACTAAATACTGTGTATGGATCATCCTTTGATATTTGACCTCTTTCCTCTAGGTGGCAGCAGCATCCTGTGTAAGGAACAGCATCGGCTGCTTTCAGAAGGGATGACTTAATCCTCTGGAGCAGCTGATTCTGGGTCAGCTTTACTCTGGGATTTCACATCAGCGCAAACTTGATTTTAGTGTCGACACGCTGATTCCTGAGCTGCTTGCTTAACTACATAACTGTCTCCAGATGAGATTAAGTGGTGCAGTTCTGCTGCCAGGCCCATGCTTAAAGACTCAATGAAGTTTCAACACATCCCATCAACCCTATAAAAGGAGCTCGGTTTGGTAATAGACTGAACGTTGTGTGTGTGTGTTTGTGTGTGTGTGGCATTAATGCTGCTATTCAAAAAGGAAGCAGCTAGGGGTGACCTCAGGTTTTCCTACTGTTTCGGGGCTAAATGCAAATACTCAGTGAGGAAATATGAGCGCCCTCACGCACAGGAAGAGGTGGGTGGGGCTATCACAGGTCTGTAGCTCAATCACCACACACACACACGTGCACACACAAAAGTGCACAAACACACACACACTTTCTTTGAACTTGCTGAACAAGGATAGTTACATTTCACAGGGTGGAGTTATTTGGAAACCACAGTGTTTCTCTGCTGACAACAAATAGTAAACCACCAGCCAGCAGCAGCACGCCAATGAAGGCGTAACAACACAGCTAGCAGTGTGCTAACAGCAGGCAGGGCAGGGAGCTGTGGCTCTAAAAAGGGTTTTAAATGAAGCGAACTTCAAGAACTTAAAAGTCAGTGGGAAAAAAAACACACTTTGGTGCAGACTGACATCCCGACAACAACTGGATGGACTTTTATAAAGACTGGGCTCTGAAGCACACTTTGATGCACTCTCACACTGTGCGACAAAAAAAATTGCTGCACCACTATCAAATCATCAAGAGCATAAAGGCTCCTAACAGCCCTTTATATACACTTTACTGTACACTTATGTTTAATAGCACAGTGATGTTAAAAGGCAACACCATCGCACAAGAGCAAGAACCTGGAAGCCGAACTAAACAGAAGATGCTTTAAACGCCATCTAGCAAACACACCACAATGTTAGCGCGAGACAATTAGAGCTCGGGTCTTAGGATCTGGGCTTGACTCTGCTGTCTGTTTCTCTGCCAACACGACGTGGTTTTATATTTGTTGCCTTCACAAGTCAAAAAAGTCAAAATAACTCTTAATGCCGTTTTCGTAAAAGTGGTGGAAGCGCCACGAGAGCCTCGTGTAAGCCTGGTTAAATACTAACCTGAAGTGGATAATAACCTGCATCACTGATCACTGTTATTAGTGTTCGCTTATTACATTAACCTCAGTCTGTCAGCTCACATTTGTACAAACATGAAGCATGTTCATGTGCCTTTGCTTTCAGCTCTCTCCACTGCTGCAAAAGGTAAAAGCACAAACCGCAGGAAGCTCACAGGCTGTAAAATTCATTAACATAAACCTTATTAACATTTAGGACGATTATTCTCTTGTAAAAAATACAAATTGGTAGTTAAAATAAGAAGAAGTTTTGACAATTACTTTCATCTAAGGTTACACACGTCTGTGAATTCAATTTCAGCTAAAACAAACCAGAAAAAGTCAATACTGACAAAGTTTGTTGTTGCATTTTGACTTTAAGGGGGAAATAAAATAAAAATCCTCTAAAGCATCAGAGACACTTTTCACATAAAGTTTCATCACGTATCATCGACTTTGGCAGACGAGTTAAAGCAACAACTTGAAGGTCTTCTCTGAAGTTAAGTTATTGTAGGCATAAAAGACAAGCATAAAATGAAGCACATGTAGTGATAAAGATTTCAGTGTCTTTTTCTGCTGAACATCTATTTCACTCAACTAAGGGAACAAATGACCACACAGCTGGATCTGGCAAACACATTTGCTCCCTTTAAAATGGAATAAAAGACCTAAAGCTTAGAAACCAAAGACTTCTCTGTGTCCCTAAAGATGAAAAAAAGAATTCCTGTCTGGAAAATCTTCCCACAAATCCAACCAACATCCCATCTCTGTCTGTGGCAGGTCTCCTTTCATAATAACACAGCTAAAAATATCAACACTTAGAGGAAAATGAATGGTTATAATCCATTCTGCGATCCTGCTTTTAACGTAATAGTTTGAGCATCAGAGCCCGAGAGCCTGCTCGGGCTGCGTGTCTCTTTAACGTGATTCCGAGTGATCAGCATGTTTGAGCTTCCAAAACTGTAACGTGGTGAAACTCATCGAAAGTGAGATGTTTTCTGATTTAAAATTAAGTGATCCTAGTTCAGCCAGACTTTGATGTTGTGTCTGTTTTCAGCTCATACTTCCAGGCAGCTGGGAAAAGAGAAATCATGAAGCTTGAATGAATACTGAATAAAAGATTATGTGTTACAAGACTTTTTATTTCCCATAAAAAAGCAGTTTGCTTTGAATTGCCCAAATTACACTTCTAATTTGTGTCTTTCCCCCCCACAGTTTTGCAAAATAAGAGTTTTCACAGCTATTTTAATAAACAATCCAACTCTAAAGGAACTAATAACTGACCCTGTAAGTCATTCAGGGTCTGATTTCTCCTGTTTTTGTGTTAAACACTAATAGTTTGCAGTGGCTGCAGCTGGAAGCAAGCTGAAATCTTTGCGTCATGTCCAGGTAAATTAATATTTCCATGAGCTCAGCAGAATAAGGAAAATATTCTTGAACGGAAACCAAAACGGAAAACAAGTCTTCTCACAAAACACAGCAGTGAAAAGCAACTGGGTTTTATTAAAGGTGGGTAAGCCGTCTCTCTGCCTCTCACTACAGATTAGACGCTCTCGGCTCCCACAGCATCCAACTTTAACTCACGGACTCTTAAATCATCTCAAATAACGTGCCCAGCGATTCTCACAATATGTCATAATAATGCACATCTGGTTTTTATGTTAGACGAGGAATTAAAGTTTACACGGCATTAAAACAGGAATGAAACATTTATCATGCTCAACAACTTCCGCGGCAGCATGTGAGCTACACAAAACACTCTGGAATCATGGTGGGTGACAACGCCCCCACCAGGAAGAGAACGGTAGGTGCGTGTTTGCGTGCTTGTGCATGAGAGAGAGAATAGTTCCAGTATAACACAGTTTATGTGAAACAAATAGCCTCAAACATCCAGTGACACTATTACGATGCCTCAGTGGGACAGCAGTCATTCCTCTGTGATTCATCACTGCGTGTGACAGTCATTGCTTTTGAAAAGATTCAATCAGAAGACCGAACTTCTCTATTTGACTTTAACCATCTTGCTCTCCCATAACAAACCCTTCCCTGCAGTGTGGGGATGCCAGTCTCTCCAGTTTATTGGAACTGAACTGAACTTAAAGAATGTCTCCTGCTTTCGTAATGCAAATAACTGTCAATCCAGCCTGTAACAATGCATGACACCCTCATAAATCACACCGATTTTATTTATAAATAATTATCCGCAGGTACTTACTTGACACCAGGAATGTCCAACATATTTGTGAGCCCAGTCCAATTGATGTCCAGCAACTGAAAAACAGACAAATACTACAATTTAGACTTAGATTTATTAACAAGAAAATTAGAAGAAGATGAGAAAACAAAGCAAAAGGCCATTTGGTGTTTTCAAAACCTCAATGCTTCCTGATGAAAATGTGACGACACAGAAAGATAGAACATGTTTAGACTGGATTTTTGAAGGTTTCAGAGTTCGGCAAGTCTAAGAATTTTCAGGAAATATCATTAAAAATTCCCTCTGCACTCACGCTTTATAGTGCTTAAAAAAAGCTTTTTGTGCCATACTAAATGTGAACTTTTTAATAAAAATTAAAAAACGTGAATGAGTCAATACCCAAATATAATCTCAGCAAAACCACAGATTTATTCTTTTTTCTCCAAATAATAAACCAGACAATTTTCAACTATATGACCGTTCTTAACGGTATACTTTTATTTTTCATTTCATACAGATGTTGAAGCCAGATGTTGAAATCATGTGCTTCCACAGTGCAGTAGATAACTCTTGATAGGTTGCTAGTTTGACTGCAGCTGGAGAAACATATCCCCCTTAGGGGGGTCAGATCAGGACGGGCATCTGGTGTAAAACTGCCAAATCAAATGTGTGACAAGGGAGCAGCTCAAAGCAGCTCGAAGTAGATGCTGAAACAATAAAGAGTCTCTCTGAGATCTTCTCCTCAAAGACGGGAACGGCCAAGGAGCCGAGCTCTAAATTCAGTCGATATAATCGATACGGATGCTTCCCGTGTGAACGCACACAGCACTGACTACAGGCATTACTTTATGCTAACAAATAATTAGCTGCAAGACATTAAGTCTACATTATGAGAGCTAATAAAAGAGATCAATGTCATCATAACATTTGACAAACTCCTGACAAACAGCGAACTTCCTCTTACTCATTACCACAAAACAAACAGTCAAGCCGTTTTAATTCCCTGTGTTTCTGCTTTTTAGTTTTTCCAACAGTCAGGAAAGAACAATAAATAAATTGTGTAGTAAAATGTCACTTGCTGTAAATGTCCTTGGAACATGTTGCACTTTTTGAATGTGTATTACTGCTAATGTCACAGTTACCAGTCATTTCTATCTAGAAAATGATACGAACACAGGTAGCATCTGGACAACAGGAAGTTCAAGCAGTGTGTTTAAATTTAGACAAGATCATATATGTCAGCTGTTAGCCTAACATGGTGTTTGTATACTAGCGTGTGTATGCTAGCATGTGTGTGTGTTTTTCTATGATGGTGGATAAAAATGTATGAAAGCTTCAGATGAATCAGACTAACTGTACAGAACAGTAATCACATTATTTACACTATGAAACTTTCTTATCTTACTCAAGTTAATCTGGTAAGTATGAGCTGGTCAGCTGCACAGAAACAACAGAGCCTATAATGCAAACAGAAACTTTATTGAAGGCGCTGCTATTTAATGTGTTTTTATGACACAGCAGGTTGCCAGCATGCTCCCCTGATGCAAGCGGCAACATGTTCCCGTCGTACAGCAACTGATTCCACAAGAGAGTCACAAAGGGCGTTAGCCAGGACTCTCATATTCAGAAGAGAGCTCAACCTGGATTTCTAACCCAGTTATGAGGCTTTTGTACTGGAACTTTAACTGGGTTTCTTGAATAACCAGATAACAAGGAGAAGTAATTAACCACTTTGATTCTAACCCCACATTCCTGACACGCCCAAGTAAAGTAGTATGAAGCCAGTGGTAGTACTTGTGTGTGTACACTCACTCGCCTGCTTATTCATGTAATGATCTAATCCTCAAATCATGCAGCAGGTCATACAAGTCAGCGTTAGTCAGAAAGATTGAAATAAATCTGTTGCTATGTTATGATGGTTGGTTTGAGTTGAAGGTGTCAAGATATAATTACTAATGAAAACCTCGATAAAAAGGAAAAAGGTCCTCTCACTGCAACATCAGACGTCAAGATGGATGGAATAAAAGAGCAGAAGATACGTTGGAGTTTAACCCGTCATCCAAGAAAATCCATCTAAGGCTGCAGCGAGTGCAGGCTTACCACAACTGGACAGCCCAAGACTCGACAGGTAGAGGTGGAAATACTTGATCACACACTTTGGTCTCTTTAATACCAGATAATGATTTGGATGCGATACCCTACAAGAAAATTTATGCCAACACTTTGAATCTCATTAAGGACAAAATTGACTCCTGTTGTTTGCCGTCTACCACCAGGAGGACTCTGATCCAACCATCATGAAAACAAAAATACAAACGGTAAATGAATCCATGAATTTACAACTGCTGTGCTTTAAAATGTATCTGTGTAGCACTTTCAATTAAAATGGAATAAACAGATAAAATGACATAAAGGAGACCTGAACAGGTGGATCATGAGTTTCTTCTTAAAGGTATCAACAGTGTCTGAACAAGTCCGACAGATGCAAGTTCAACAACTCGGACCCACAACCTCCAAAGCAAGCCTCTTTTAGTTCTTAGTCTGGACCTGGGTACCACAAACAAACATTGATCAGCTGACCTCAGAGACCTAGCAGTTACAAAATCCCATCGCACACGTGGAACTGAATCCAGGCACATCATTTGGAAACTTCTGATCTAGAAACCTGATTTTTCAGAGAGTAACAAGGACCAGTCTCTGTCCTCAGTTTTTCGGGACGACAATCAGCTCACTGATAGTTAGTGTTCACTATCACACGACTGCACTGCATTGCACAGACTCTTGTTAGGAAATCATTACATGCTACTTTTAACAAAAGCAATAATATGTTAGTGTCAGGGGAGAAGAGTGCGTCTGCAGGAGTGGGTCAGTATCTGTGAGATAAGGAAACTGTGAAGACGATTATAAAAGAGGATTCAAATGTGAAATGTTGGCTAACATCATTACATCAGAAGCAGACTGAGTAGCAATGAGGGAAAGCTGACGTGAGAAACTGGCAAAGTTCTAGCACAGAGTAGATATATGTACACATAACAGGAAATGAGTCATAATAAAAGCAACAAAACTACGCTTTACAAATGTAAAACTGATTTAAACAATAAATGGATTTAAAAAATCACAAATTATACACCTAATAAGACTTCAAAGGTGTGAGTCTTTTCTTCTTTTGAGAGTCATTACCATAAGAGACAAATGATTAACAGCAACGCACGTCTTTCTGTGGCCTAGTTAGCTCTATGTAGAACATGGTGGACCACAACAATGCTCTGCCAGGCTGGCACAGGAAGAGCATCGAAGCAGCTGGGGGATTTCAAAGAACACATTAGAAATGAATGAAATCACAAAAAAAGAGCAAAAGATTCAGAAGTGTTTTTTATTTTATTTTGAAAAGCAAAGTATAAACACAGTCTGCAAACATGCAAAACTGCTCTCTGCACTGGCTGAGGAGGTTATTTCATTAGAATTCATTTTCACACCACAACTGATTTGAGTGTCATCCAACTGCTATTTGTGGGTTTCTATGCAGGCATCAGGCTGTAGGTTTCACTCTGAGTGAAACCTACAGCGTAGTGTAGGTGTAAGGTTGCTCGTTTATCGTTTTTTATGAATGCACAAAATCTGGACTGGATACTGAAATGCTTTCATTTGTTTCTGCACATCTGCAGTTTAAAGGTGTTTCATGCTTGATGTGCTATCCGTGTGTTTAGCGTGTTTGCAGAAATTTATGTTGACTACAGTCGATTCCCATTGGCTTCTCCCTTCATCTCTCTCTCTCTTTTCTTTGCTATTTTGGCCTCGACACCCATCGGACAGGTTGTTTTGCATTAATATCATCAGTTGCCATGGACTCAATAAAAAGTATCTTCATTACATCGGCCTCCTTTCTGCTCCACTCCACATGAACAGTGGAAGTATTTTCAGTTTCTCTATGAGTGAAACTGAAAATAGAGAAAAAGAAACTTGTGCTACCATAAATGTCAGCAATGCAGAGACTCACACCAACATAAAATAAATTTGAAAAAATTGTTTTTATTTATATAGCACCTTTCTAGACAGAGTCACAAAGTGATGAACATAAGATAAAAAAATAATAAAAGGTAAAACAGACAATACAAAACAGGCACAAATTTTATGAAAAACAGTTTTAAAAAGGTGAGTTTAAGGTTGTTTTTTTAAAACAACTACTGAGTCCACAGTTCTTACGGTTCCACAGTCTCGGGGCCACAGTGGCAAAAGCTCTGTCACCCTTAGTTCTCATCTTAGTCTGTTTTATAGCAAGTAAGCCCTGATCAGATGACCTCAGGGACCTGCTGGGGACATCGGGCTGTAGCAGATCAGCGATGTAGGCTGGTGCCAGTCCGTGTAAGGCTCTAAATGTCAAGACCAGGAACTTCAAATGGACTCTAAATTCAACAGGAAGCCAGTGTAGCTGAGATAGCAATGGTGTCACATGTGAACGCTGCAGCGTTTTGCACAACCCGCAGACGATCCAGAGAACCTTTGCTTAGACGCATAAACAAAGAGTTACAATAGTCCAAGCGTGAGGAAATAAATGCATGTATAGCAATCTCCAGTTCAGAGATAAAACAGGGCTTAGCTTAGCCACATTCCTTAAATTATATAAACAAGACCGAACCAGAGAATTCACGTGCCCGTCCAATGTAAGTGTCGAGTCAAAAGTGACACCTAAATCCCTGATAGAGGATTTAACGGTGATGTAGATATGAGGAGAACCACTCTAAGGCAGTTCCAGATACACCAACCCAATGTTTAAGACTTTCAAGGAAGATGTGATGGAAACAGTGTCAAAAGCCGATGTGAGGTCCAACATAAGTAGGACAGAGAAAAAAAATTAGCACAAATAATTCAAGTGAATTCAAATTACCGTAAATGTCGGGCTATAAGCCGCTACTTTTTGCACAAGCTTTGAACCCTGCGGCTTTTAGTCAGGTGCGGCTTTTCTATGGATTGTCCGTGATTTTTGTCATATCGTAAGACGATTTGTTTTGTGTGTTCCGCTGTTGTACGGCACTACGTTGCCTGGCGGAAGGATCGGGGTTCAAGAGTGGTATGTTAGTCACATGTCCGTCCGCCAGGCAACGTAGTGCCGTACGAAGTAGCGCGAAAAACAAACTTCAAAGTAGCGGTACGCGTTCAGCGGGAGTCGTGGATGATGAGCGGCGATAAACTTGCAAGTTATGCCCAAAAAGCAAGTTATGCCCAACTCCACCGGTGGATTCTGACAGCGTGGAAAAGTGTGAAAACATCCACGATCACCAACGGATTTTGAAGGGCTGGACTGCTGCATGATGGAGAGGAGGACACCGCCACGGCCCTTCAGAGGGTGTTCGACTCTGACACTGACAATGAGGATTTGTTTGGTTTTGAAAGTGACAACGAAGGAGAGAAGAAGAGTGGATGACGAAGCCATCCTGAGCCTGTTTGTATCCGACACTGGAGAAGAGGACTTTGGTGGTTTTAGTGCGCAGGAAGAAGAGAAAGATGGTGGTGAATGACTGACTTTTCTTCTTGTTAAAGCTGTGTCACTGCACCTGAGCCTAAAAGGTAGTCCGAATCTATTTTTCTGGTGTGCTGTAGGCTACTGTTATGTACTACATGTGCAAATATGTACCCATAACTTGTTTTTCAAAATATTAATAAAAGTGATGTCTCCAAACAGCCATCTCTTTCCTGACAATTCCCTTTGTGCATATTCTCTTACATATGATAAGTCAACATTGAAACACCTGCGGCTTTTGGTCAGGTGCGGCTAATGTATGTACAAAACAGGATTTTCCCCTGATTTTAGCTTGTGCGGCTAATATTTAGGTGCGCTTTGTAGTCCGGGAAATACGGTATACGTTTTCTTTATTGCATTTATCATGTTCCAATTGTTTTTTGTTCACTGCTATTCAGTAAATATAGTTGTTGAAAGCATTTCTGTGTTTACTTTTCATTTTAAACAAGTTAAAGCTGATTATAGATGACCTAATCTCCACTCTGGGTACACCCTGCACAGGTCAGATTGGGCAGGTGGAACGAATTTATAGATGGATGGATTACAGAGAGACACAGCATTACAGAGACAGGAAACATTCCCCTCCTCTTCTTTAAAATGAGAAACACAGCTTATTGTTCTCACACTGGTTTCGGATCAGATACTTTATGTTGACAAACACCCAAAACCACGGTATCAGCTTCGGACTGAAAAAGTAAACGTTTCTTCAGGTTTCTTCAGTGAGGTGTTTGTGTGAAGTGTGAGAAAGAGCTGCCCTTACTTTCATCTGATCGTAAGATGGTGTCGTACTAACCACAACTTACTGTGTGGACACTGCTAAGCTGTTATTTCGGGTATAGAAAAAAAGAAGATGAAGAATACAGCGTCACTCAGTTTCAGGCGGCATCACTCACTACTAAGGTTGGGCGATTGGACGAATATATCCACTATTGACGACAGGCTGAGCCTTTCGACGATTGTTTTAAAGGGTGATTTATTTATTTATTTGCCGATGAGTAAGTTTGCTAATAATGCTGGTTGAAGCTAAGAGAGGCAATCAATGGAAAAAATGAATAGTGCTGTTTTAATGGCACCTTCTTCCAGCTGCGAACCAATGCACCCTCCTCAGACTGCACCCAAATGCAGCAGCAATACATGCACGCAAACTCATAACAGAAAGAAAGAAAGGCAGTTCAGAAAAAAACAAAAACATTTTATTTAAATACAAAAACCACAATGGTGGGGAGGGAAACAAAGAGAAACTGGTTTCCTTTTTCCACTACAACCGTGTTTACAGCCTGTTCCAGTGTTTCTGTGTCTTACACACTCGACCAAACAACAAATACAAAATTAAACAAAAAGTAAGTTAAAAATCAAAGTGTCTCTTCCAGCGAACATAAAAGATAAATCTCTTTTTTGCAATTTGGCGCATGTCAATTAGATAAATAAAGAATCCAAAAGTAGCTATTTTAATACTGAAACAAACAAAAAAGAAGGTAAAATATTCCCTTCAAACAAAACGTTTAAATTCTAAACATGATTGCATTGCTCCGCCCATCAAAAAGTCTGTGCCTGCGCTAAAATACCGCCCATCCTCGGTTATTGGACCATTTTTGAATTATTAAACGTCGCCCACTACCCACACTTTATAGCACATTTACATTCTCTTAGCAGAGAAACACATCAGCGATTTATCCTTGTGCTCAACAGAGCCCAGTACTGTAAATCTGATTCATTCAAAGTAAAAACGTCTGCTGGCTGCTGTAGAAGCAAACGGTTCATAGCAGATAAATAGAAATACTGCCGCGTATCATGATTTATGACTTCACCGAAACCACCACAATCTTTTGTCCTGTTATGTCAGGACAGCCAAAGTCAGAGTGGCTGTTATTTAAAACTGCTGTGTCAAAGCGCTGCGTCACTCGAGGACCTGTTTGGATGGTTTGACCGATCTACATGTGTAAAACATGTAAAACCAGCCTTAGAGTTACGCTGGACAGGTCTGATGTCACTTTGGACAGCATGTGGCTCAGGCAAAAACATCGCTTAAATATAACTGTAGCCTTCAAACGCACTCCCACTCCTGTTCTCACCATATTCACATGTGACGGATGACCTTTTTTGGCTTGATTTACCGATGCTGACCGACGTCCATATAATATCCCACAATAGTACATTTTTACATTTGAAAGTTTACAACTTCTCTACACTTTCTTTGTCGTTTGGTTGGGTTTAGGCATTCAGTAATGTTGCTGTAGCTACTATGAAGTGCATGCTAAATGATATGTTACAGTTACTGTAGTCGTTGTTACAGTTACTGAAATGTCTGCTGCACTTTTAAGCTGGCGAGCAGTTCCTGGAAGTTTTATATTTATGTTTCATTGCAATAAAAGAAAAATAATTTTATACAAAGAAAACTGATCAATTCTGTTAATAACCTTCCCTTGGAAGCCAATTTCAATCAAGTTATATTAAAATATGTTTTCTGTTATAAAACAATTACTTTATACAACTGCAGTTAACCTGCTCACAATGTCAGATGCTAAATCTGTGACAATACTAATAAAGTCTGCTTTATTATCTGAACATTGATGATGTTTTGGATGTTTCTACTATGCATATATATTGACCTGATAATACAACACTGGATAAAAGTGGTGCACTGACTAATGCACAAACCCTGCCCTGTGCAGCGTCGTGCGATGAATACAAACATTTAAACCGACACGAAGCCTCAAACTTGCCCCTGATGAAATCAAAGGCACGAGACACACCAGAATAAACCAAAACAAAGAGGTGGCTGGTGGTTGATACTAACTGACACCAATGCTCAGTTTCCTGATTAGCCGCATTGTCAGAACACAGCTGTCACGCCTGGAGCCAAGCAACCTGTCACAACGCAACTGTGGCACACAGGGAGGAACGGGAAGGAGAAACAACAACAGTGAAGAAATATCAGCAACGTCACGCTCGGTGTGAAGAGTTGGTTTATTTGTGGCAGTACAGCAGCAGGTAACCGTCAGTGTGAGGGTTGTTATCGACCAGGTGTAATGATAACACCAATATACCATCTATAGCTGTGGAAGCAATGCTGCTAGTCTGAGTCTGGAAGCACAACTGACAGACATTTTTAACAAGCCAAGAAAGTTCTTTGCTGCCACTACTCAGCGGTTTAACTAACGATTCCAGGAAATACATATTAATTAAAGGTATTTATTGCAATTTTCTGATTCGCAACAAAGCAACAGAAATCTACCCTATGACACGAGGCACCGGCCAATCACGGGCCTTTATTAGATGTCTTTCAAATGTAGACAAATCTGTTAGAATCTGTGAAGATTTATTTATAAAATCTGCCATTAATATGAACTTACTTAATATTTTGCTATATCAAAAAACAGGATTATGGAAAAAAACAAAAAAAACCTCCCGGGCTGCCTCACTTTTAGTTCGGGTCAAAATTAACAATCAATCATTGTGTTACATGCACAGATGCAAACCTGTGCTTCAGGTGAGCGGTGCCTGAGACAGAGAGAAGAGAAAACCTGCACAGTGGGCGGGATTTTCAGATTCTCTCATTATTTCTTTCATATTTTCACTGTTAATGATTATTACAGGTGGGAAATATTTCCTCCTAAATTTTAACTATTGGTGAAACTTGAAACCCGCCACACGCTGGAGGAAACCATTTTTCTACTGTCGACATCTGCTAATCAAAGCAGCATGCACATAGCTAGCTTGTAGAAAAACAATAGTTCTTACACAGAACAGCTTATTTGAATAATCAGGTCACTATTTCTTGGAAAGAGACACAGCTGTTGAGGGTTTGTTTGTTTTTTTTCCTCGTTAAATACAATTGTTGCACCAGATTGGTGAATGTCATCAAGCTCCATGATCATCAAAAGAGGGCAGGCGTCATCTCTGGAACTGGGCAATTTACAGCAAAATAATCAACGAGGATAAACGACACTACAGAGCAGAGGACAAATTTGGCGAGTGATCTGTTGCTTTGACTTACAAAACTGCACTGTGTAAATTCACACGTTACATATTACTGCACTCATTACATCCGGAAGTACAATACAACTCAATCAGGAAGGATTTTTAAAACATCCTGAAAAGGAAAATGATTAAAATGCCTTAAGAGGTGAAAAGCTTCCTGACAGACAGGATCTGACCTTATATGCTTGAAGTGAACACTGCGTATCAGTGTTTGGCTCCTTGCCCTAGGACATCTCTATAGTAAATTATTAGAAAAGCCAGTTTCTAAGTTGAAGTCCTACAAATACATTTTACAAGAGACAACACTGATGTCACAATGTCATAATAAATGTGTCAGCAGTCGCTCCTTTTTTGTTAGATCCTTTGTGGTAAGAGATTAGAAGAGGGACCCTGTCAGGGCACTTCACACATATGCAGATGACATAAATGATCTGACAGACTTGAACAGTCTTATTCTAATTCTGCACAAAAACATCTATGAAAATCAAGAATTTGATTTCATTTTCTGGCCTCATCTGAAACTCTTTATTGTTTGATGTATGTTCCATGTCAGCAAAGATCTGCCTGAGCTCTCCCCACCTTGTTTGACAGCAGAGAGAGATAAAATCACTTGTAACCGCCCTGACTTCTTCCTGGTTCACATCTGAACCACAAGCTTCATCGTTTAGTTCAAAACTCCACGAAAGCCTCCTCCTACTAATTTCAGACTGAAGATGTATGTTTATTGAGACAGGGGCAATTTCACATTTCTATTTGAAGATTATGATAGCAAATATTTTTCCTCTGAGTGCCACCATCAAAGACTGAATCTAGAAGAGGGACCGTGTTGAAGCACAGGAAGGAAGGCAGCAGTCAAAGAGAAGGAATGCACTGATAAAGGAGGGCTTGAGTTAGGCTGCCTTCAAGAAGACTGAAGAGAAAAGCGCTGTGGTAGGTGGCAGAGTGCACAGTACCAGCAGGACCACCATCAGGCAAAGAAAAGCAATAAGATCTCAGTGATAACAGCTGGTGCTGGTATGCTAGAACTCTGCAAGTTATTAGCTCAAAGTTTGCGTGTGTGTGTGTTTTCATGTAAAAAGCTTGATATTCCCCTTTTTTGCAATGCAGATCAAGGCGCAACGAAAACAAAGCATTTTGGGACTCGTTAATGTAAAAATCTGACCAGGAAACATAATGGAAATAACAAGACCTGAAAGCATTTCAGAGGCTGCCAAAAGTTAAAGTACTCACAGGTTTCTTGAGGAAAAAGACAGAAAGGGCTCCGATCAGAGGGATGTCCCCCAGCAGCGGCTCCATCACCACTCTCATCACTCCATGAAGCTGAACAGAGAAAAAGAAAGAAACATCACAAATGAGTCTTTTGATTTTTAGCCTGTGATGACCCCCAGGTCCAGGTTACACCGGTGAGCCCTAAAACTTGATTCTGTTGATCTGACGTAACGTTTCATCTCTGATCCAAGTGACTTGCTTTCTGTTTGCGTTCACAGACAAGTTTACCCAAATTATTGCTTCTGGTCATTCACAGCCTGCAGGACCATCTAATCCTTAACTCTATTTTTTTCTTCCCCTCAATTACCTGTTAAGCCTCAGAATCCAGGTCAGAGGAAAACAAGAGTAAGACAGGGGACTGTTTTGTTTCATCTTTAAGTTTGATTGCTTCCCCGTAACAAATCCAACAGGGTTACAGCCGTCACAGCATATTATTGGCTACTGAGAGATAACAGACTCATTTTAGAGATCTACAAAGTCCAGCTTAGGTGAATGGATGGGTGGGATAATAAGTCACAGGATTGTCAGTCAGGAGACGGTCTTTCTTCTCCTGTTTGTGTTTTGCATTCAATTTGACTTTTTTTTCCCCACTCACAGCCCACAATCCATCACAGGTTGCTGTAATGTTTAAAGTAGAGAGAAAGTGATGTTTTCTTGTTACAGTTTTGCTGCATTACGAGAAATAATGACCAAAATCCACCAGCAACAATGAATATTGTGTGAGGACCCATTAGTTTGAGTAGAATCGGATCAATACTGTGGTAAAAATGCACAGTGAACACAAATTGGGCAACGACCCATTAAGAGACAAATTTGATTAAATTCTGACAATTCTTGTTGAACGAGCAGCGATTATTTCAGACTGTGAGTCAAAAATACTGAGGAATAATGTCTCTATATAGTTTTTTTACCATATATACAGAGTATTCAGATTTCTGTTGTGTTCATCCGCGAGGCGTGGGTGGTGGTTGGGTGTATGTAATGTTATCCACACAGAACAGTGGAACAGCAGCTCAAAATACACGGTGGGTGAAAGAGGGAAAAAGAACCAGCGAGTTTATTTCCCACTTCATGCAAGAACACAAAATATAACTAGATCGGCTGTACTAACAGACTCACATATACTGTAATCATTAAGCCTACTGTAATCCTAATTTTGAGGCCCTGAGAATGAAGAAAGAGTCTGCAACACAAACTTCACAGTTAAGTGAATGTTTCTTTATTTTGGATGCAGGTTTCTCAGAGGCTGCAGTGACTCAAACCTCAGACATGCAGACTGGCCGTCTGTAGCACCAAATTTGGTTGTAGCTTGCTCTGAGTAATCAAATACCAGCATTTTGCACATCGAAACGGGCGTGCAGCGGAAAGACTGCAGATAGCCTCTTGTTTATACCACTTTCCGTCCTGCAGCTCATTTCTCCCTGAAGGAGGATGCTTCAGAAGTCATGTGCAGCTGATAATGCTCCATCAGAGGCCCGCTGGGAGGAAGAAGATACCTTTTTAAATAAAAGATGTGACAGCAAAAAAGAAAAGAAAAAAAAAAGTCGACAGCCAGCGAGTGGAGGAGAGTAAACCCGAATGACTCATGAAGCATGATAAGCTCCCAGTTCACATCTTCTCCATTTAAACTACTTATATCTTCAGCAGCCTATGAAATGCTGACACACCGTCGGGGACTGAAGCTCTACAATCTGAGCCAAACACAAAAGGAAAACATCGACTGGGCTTCGTACACGTAGCCATTTCTCTCTGTAAATCTTTGGGTCTTCTCTCCCACTCTGATCTCTGGTCAGCAAATATGGTCTGATCCTGTGCCAACAGCTGAGTGGATAACGTCTCGTTATCAGTTCTGTGTAAACACATGATGCAATTAACTTTCTCCGCAGAGGTCAGTACTTAATGTAGAAGTCACCGCTGGGGTACAGCGTGTGTTTTTAAGTTCTTCATTCATTTGTATTTTTTAGAAACTGTTACTACTTCTGCTACCACTAGGACTATTTCAAGGATCAAACTTGAATAACAACTTTATGTCTGTTAAATCAGCCACTTTATTTATTAGGGAGAATTTCCAGACATTCATTTGTTCCTGGCACCTAAAATTTACTATGTAAAAAAAAAAAAATTTCTAAGGCTCTGAGACTCCAGAAATCCACAGTGAGAACCATTAACCACAAATGGACAAAACACAGAACAGTGGTGAACCTTCCCAGGAACGGCCATCCGCCCAAAGTTACTGGATGAGTCGTCATTGGACTCCAAGGGAACGGTGATGACTCATGCAGGAGGTCTTAATAAAATAAATAACATGACTGATTTCCTGTCTCAGTTTTTGCACTTTCAGTTTTCAGACTATTGAATTAATGGACTTGTAGTTTGGGGTACAGCAGTGTGGAGGTTAGCACTGTCACCTTACACCACGGAGTTTAAATCCACCAGCCTTTCTTTGTGGAATTTGCACGTTCTCCCCGTGTCCGCATGAGTTCGCTCCGGGTATTCTGGCATTCTTTTCACAGTCCAAAGACACGCATGTTAGGGTCACTGGTTATAGTAAACAGGCTGTAGGTGTGACTGTTTGTTGATCATCTACACTGATTATCTATACTCCTACTGGGCCCTGAATTGGAAAAGCAGAAGATGGAGGGACTCGTTGTTTGGGGCGATCGTGGCTCAAGAGTTGGGAGTTCGCCTTGTAATCGGAAGGTTGCTGGTTCGAGCCCCGGCTCGGACAGTCTTGGCCGTTGTGTCCTTGGGCAAGACACTTCACCCGTTGCCTACTGGTGGTGGTCAGAGGGTCCGGTGGCGCCAGTGTCCGGCAGCCTCGCCTCTGTCAGTGCGCCCCAGGGTGGCTGTGGCTACAATGTAGCTGCCATCACCAGTGTGTGAATGTGTGTGTGAATGGGTGGATGACTGGATATGTAAAGCGCTTTGGGGTCCTTAGGGACTAGTAAAGCGCTATATAAATACAGGCCATTTACCATTTGTAGCAGAAAGTGTTGTGACAACGGACTTTGTATTTTTCATGTCTTTATATGGGATAAATAGGCATACAACTACTGACCTTAACATGTTGCATCTATCTTGGATTCGTACCTGTATACTTTTGATTCCAGCCCTGCAGTAGTACTTTTTGATGTCCACGTCAATTTCTGTATTCCCGACAAAACTGAAAGGAAGGGCGAGAAGAACGTAGAAGGGGATTCATGTGTGTATTCATATGAAGATAAAAATAAAAACTCATCATGCATTTATTCAGATTTTAAAGGGCAAGTTTACACACAAACTGATGAGAGTGCTGTACATCCACCATCCAAATCTATTTGACTAATTTGACGGTGACTTAATCTACATTTGATGTGTCAGTGAGCATTTCTGCATGGGCTCAAAAAACGAGTGCGTGAAAACGTTCCAATCAGGTAATACAACTGACAATTATTACCAATTATGATCCTGAGAAAAAGGAAGCGCACAAAATGAGCACTTTAATAAACATTTACTGAAGTAACGAGTTTTCTCTGTGTGACAACAAACTAAAAACTCATCAACTGATTCAGACCAAATTAAACAAACTATAGGTTTTAAACGACAGCCTGACGCCAAGATTTGTACATAAGAAGTCATAATTTGAAAGAAACAAGTGCAATTAAGATTACATCACTGGCCAAGTCAAGTGAATTCAACAATGAATGAATCTGAGCGGTCTACCTGATCTGCAGGTCCATGATAACCTGCCTCTTGTCCACATTTTCAGTGTAAACTTTCACTCCATTCACTCTCAGCGGCTGCAGAAAAAAAACAGAGGACATGACAAAACGGAAATCAGACCTGCAGTAAAAGCTTTATTTAATGTTTACTAGCTCTGCATAATTCTACGTGTGAGGTAAATCTGGGTGCGTGGCGAAGAAACTTTCCAGTTCTGATTAAATCAGTTCATGCGAGTCAACGAGGGAGTCACAAATAGAAACATGCGATAAAAGATCTGAACACGTACACTCTGACAGATGGTGCTGCCTAAAACGTCCATGACACTAATTCTCCAGGATTTCCCACAAAGCTAACATCTAAAAATAAAAGTGTTATTCTACAGGCAATAAAAGCCTATAAAACAAAGTGCTAGCTGGTGTATTAGTACGAATAACCCAGATTACAGAAGTGTCCTGCCATGGCCTTTTGGAGTGCATTCACAACACTGTGTTCTTATCTTGTCACCTTGTCGCCCATGTCAATCTTGGTGAAGCAGAAGGTGCTGAGATGAGGGTTGGCGCCCTTCACCGCCGGCTCGATGGTCTCTCTGAACAGCTTCTCCACAAACTGGCAGATAAACGGCCACATCTGCTTCACCGTCTGAGGAAGGGAAAAGAGAAAAACCATGTGGGAGAAAGAATTAGACAGATACAAGACATCCAAATCCCACAGCCCAAAATCCTTCAGCCCACAGCCTGAACAGTCACTGAGCACTGATGCATGCAGCTGCTGGACAAGCCTCATGTTTTACAGCAGACCTGGTGAAAAACAATTACCTGGCATCTCTCTGCAAACGCTTGTGTTTGTTGCACTATACCAATTTAGTTCAAATGACAAACAATGCAGAGATCGGTGTACTTTCAACTGTCACTGTGTTTGTCATACTTTAGATTGTCTATACTTACTACTGCAATTGAGAAGCTGTTACCAAGACTCCTGTGTTTCTGTAATTACATGTGCAGCTATTTGCACCATTTGTGCCCAATCTGAAATCCCCCTGACGGGCAATAAAACGTATTGCTTCACATTACATCATATTACATCACACTGTATAATATTATACCCTCACAGCCATTACAGGTAAACATCAATCAAAAATATGTCTTACAGTTGTATTTCTTATCATCAGTGTTGTGTTGCCAACACCTTTGCCAAACGAGGTCATTTTTATAGTCAAATCAAATCAAATCAAATCACTTTTATTGTCACATCGCATGTGCAGGCACACTGGCACAGCACATGCGAGTGAAATTCTTGTGTGCGAGCCCA
>NW_024582388.1:115138-159119 GCF_018398535.1 Haplochromis burtoni | reverse complement strand
AAAGCCGTTGCTTGGGGGAGCTCGCGACGAGGCTGCCATACTCGGCGCCATAGTCCACGGGATAAAAGAAACCACCCTGCAATTCCTCTCAGCTGCTCCTTCACCTGACCTTCAGTTGCTGCTGCTGACGCATTAAAATAATATCACCTCGCAAAAATTCCTTGTGCAATCACAGCGAGAGAAATAATGCACTCAAACTTTGCACGACACTTCTAATTATTACGAGCATTTTGAGTCCAAGTGTAACCGAGTCTCCTGTCACATAACAAAACACACTGAATATGTCAGCATTAATAAGCATACACACTAACGTTACGGATGCCTTAAGAAGTTACCAGATTGTTGCTTTAACATCCATTCACTAAGCCACACTCAGAAATTTCACTACCACAGAAATGACTGAGTCATATTATGAGTGCAAACTTCCCTGTAAAATCCTCTAAAAGTGTAAAAATGCTCTGTGCCCTCAGGTGAACACTATGAGCTGCTATAAACCGTCCTTTGATTACAGTGACCAGGAGCATTAAAGGTTCACAGAGGTCTGATGTCATGGCAGGTGAAGTTCTGCTCATTATGACCTATTTGATCCAGATGAAGAAGCAATGAACTGAGCGATATCTGTTGATAGCGGACGACATGACTTTTCAGGCTTCTGTACAGGAGCACGCTCCTCACTTCTGTGTTTGGGTGTGAAAAATGTAAAATCATCTAATCTGCCTGAGCTGAGCAACGCAGCTACATGTCAAAATCCTAATCTGAGGGAAATGAGGGAGTAATTATCCATCACATACATTCACTGGTGATCATCACATTTAATAAATGAAGTGACATTTACAGTACATTTACTAAATAAATGAAGGTCTTTGTAAGAAATTATTTTTTTATATCCTAATTTAACATTTATTGAAACATTTAGCAATACTTTAGAAGACATTTGAATCCAATAAAGAGTAAGCCACCAAAGCCCTGGCTGTCCCTCACTCCATCCTCCTATGAAAGGGCCCATCTGTGTGGTGATAATCAGAACTATTGATTGCCATGTTACAGGTAAGTTATGGCCATTTCTTTGCTTTAGAGGAGAATACCTCTGGTTTTTATTTGCCTTTCAAATGATTTTCTGTGTTCCCATAAACAGATGTTAAAAAGATATTTTCCTGCTCATCTTCATCCATTACCTTTTTACTGGAAGGACCTGTACACATTTACAGTAAGTGGTGCTCTTCTGATGTTAAGACTCACTCTCTCTCCCTCTCTAGTTCACTTTGCATCTCTCTCCTTCACGCTCTCCCCACCTCCGTGTCTCTCTCTGGGGAGGTGGAAGCACTGGGTCAGGGTCTCTCAGAGCTCCAGATTCAGATCCTATTTATAAACCCTGCCTGTCTGCCTCTGCTAGCTGGCAGACTACTGTTGAGGATGTAAGGCGGTGTGCGAGTAGGTGTCTAAGCACAAAAATTAATTTAAATATAATATAAAGAAAAAAAGAAAGAGGTGTATATACCTTATTCAGCCATTCCACTCTTTCCACATCTGGATAATGGACCTGGAATAGAAGATGGAAATGTATCAGTTAAAAACACGATTTACATTTATTTAAACAGCTCTAATGGAAAGGTCATGCTTTTCTTTAGGCGTGCCCTCATTTGTGTCTCCTCTCCGTTTCTTGACATTACTATAGAGGACGCATTGTTTCTATACTTCTGGTTCACAAACTACATCACAACTACTGTAATCTGTGGCATGAATTTACAGGCTCTTACATTAGGCTGCAAGGTAGAAAACAAAGCAATGAAACTGTAAAAAATAACCTGTAAAAAAATACATATTACATGCTGCTGGTCAAAGGTCAACGAGGAGATAAACAGTAAGGAGTTCAAAGGTCAGGCCACAAAAAAATTACAGGAAATGCTTCAGTCTGTTTAGTAACTATGAAGCATACTGTAGCACTCCTGTTTGTCAGCTTATGAAGTAGAGGTGGGGGAAAAAATCGATACTGTGTAGTATCGTGATATTTTGTTTGCTAATAATGTATCGATACAGGGACAGCAGAAATCGATATTTTGTTACAAAAAAAGTTTTTGTGCTCTGACTTCAGAGCATGTTGATCCTTTTTCTGAGCAAGAATCCTGACATTCCTTCACTGTCCAAATGTGTTTAACTTTTGTTATGGCAGCAATAAACATGACAGTTTACTTATTTTCATTTAAGACATGTTTTATTTTAATTAAGTTTAAAACTTTTTTATTTAATGTAAAATTATATTTTGTTTTAATTTACTTTCAAATTCTTCAGTTGCTGAAGGGGCTGCATAGTTTTCATAAATCGCATAGTTCAGAATAGCTATAATTGTACCAGATGGTTGCATTCAGTTAAGTTGGACTAGACTGTAATACAAACAGTTCAGTTTGTCAACAATAAAACTGACTGAAATGAGAGAAAGACTGAGTGCGAGACTTTGATATTAGATAAAATGAATATTGATAAAGTTTACCTTTATGTACAGAATCTGAATATCGCAAAATATTTTAAAAAAATTGCAATAATATCGTATCGTGGGATGTATGGTGATTCCCACCTCTATTATGAAGTAAACCTTGCAAAAACAAAATTAAACCATTTTAAATTAAACATAAAGCGCTTGCAGAAAATTCTAAGCTTGAACGATGCGCTGGTTCAATTTTAAAAGCTTAATGTTGCTGTTGAGCTGCACTGCATCACACCAAGGTGCAAAAACAAACAAGGAAAAAGGAAAGTGCAGGTCTGAGTTTACAACGAGGCTTCTTGCAGCATATCAGTGACAGCTCGTACCTTTGTTTTGGCATCGTGTTACCTCACATTCCTGTACTTTTCCCACTGATTCGTGCCAGTTCTCTTGGCAGAGCAGCGAGCCACAGAGAAAACACCGTAATGAAGTGTTTGATGCTGCGTGTAAAGACTCACACACACCTCCACTTTTCACTCATCGCTGTTGATGTCAAAGAACTGTTCATGATAGAACTTCAGTTGAGTTGCTGAGGTGAAAACAAACCAATTGGCTACAACAGACATTTCTCTGAAAACCATCAATGTGTACATCATTGTTTACAAGATGAAAAGCCATCAAAGTAATTAGAGTTCTTCCTCTGGGGAACATGAACATCTGCACTGAATCTCATCCTAATTCATCCCATCACAGCTGAGACGTTGGAGTAGCTACAATAACTAGGGATTCTTCCTAACAACTAACTTGCTAGTAAATACAATATTACATGGAGAGCAAGAAAACACTTTAAAACACAGACCGTGTCAGCACTTTCAGCCCTCTTTTCAAATGTCTACATGCCTGTGCAGAATGAGGTGACATGTTCCACAATATGAATCAGCCTACAAACAACTGTTCACCTTCCAGATCCAAGTGAAGCAGAACTGTGCTGCCGCCTTGAGATCTTCTAATACTCACAGAGACAGAAAGATGTTGTGCGAGTTGCTGCAAAACATCTAAAAAACAAAAAACTATAGTGAACTGACACACCCCATCAACACAATATGAATAATAAGCTTAAGGGATTAGCACTAGCAATTACCCCGCTAAATGCCAAACATCCAGCCTATGTCTATGTATGTATTAGGGCTGCCACGATTAGTCGACTAGTCACGATTACGTCGACTATCAAAATCGTCGACGACTAATTTAATAGTAGACGCCTCATTTGAAGCTTTGTAAGATCACAAAAGACGCAGGAATAAGTAGTAGGATTTCAGAGTGTAATAACGGACTGAAACAGAAGATGGCAGCACTGCATGTACAAGGATGCCAGCTGCCGTTAAACCCCGAAGAAGAAGAAGCTGTGTCCCAGAATTCATAGCGCGGCCCAGCTCAGTTTCCAACAATGGCGGCAGCTAGTTAGTTTTAACATTACTCTTATTATTCTTTCTGGGTCACAAAATAAACATTTAACATATGTTCAGGCGAGAATGTAGCTGTGTAAACCTCAAATATCTGCTCAGTTTATCAAGACACCACATATTTTCAAAAGCGCTCGACGTTTTCGGAGACGTCTGTTACCCACTAGCTCGATAGCTAGCTGGGGGCAAGGCTCACTAGAGCCGTGAGAACACCGGACTCCCGGCAAATCGTTTTCAAACCCGCCGTCTTTCGCTACTCAGGTTAAACATGATATATGAGTCACTTAGATAACTTAAAAATGTTATTGTTTGGCTTTCTTTAGTATTTTATTTGTTCCTGAGTAAATCGGTTTGGCTGAGATTAAAGTTATAGTTTTTACACAGCTGAATAAACGTCAAGCAGACAGCTGATTATCAGAAGTGTGAGATGCTCGAGAATATACTCCGGTGTCCCGTTATATTTTAGATAGCAAGGAGTTTATTAAACTCCACCGAAACAATCTGCAAATTTCATTAAAAGTTTAATAAACTATCATCTTGTCTTTATTTTTAGTTAGCACAGACCTTAAACACTTAAAGCTGTAAGCTAATGATAGTTATATAAGAGCAGATGCTGCTGGTGCAATAAGCTGTACGTTTTACGTTCAATGGATGATGATCTGATTAGTCGACTAATCGCAAAATTAATCGGTGACTAGTCGACTATCAAAATAATCGTTTGTGGCAGCCCTAGTATGTATCATATATAGTCTATTCACAGGCCTCTTCAGTAGCTGTGTTGGTGGCTACTGTTGGGCAGATGGGGAACTGTTGAGCCCTGTACTTCAAAAAGAAAAGCAAAAATGTCTTCAGCAGATGCCATTTGGGCTCACTGCTCACGGTGAGAGCTCAGCTCAAGTTACCACTGCTGCTGCCATTAGGTATGGGAAAAAGGGAAAATCCAGCTAGCTTCACTTCTTTTCTTAGACTTCAACTTATTTTAGACGCATGCACTCATCATTTTAGGCTTGAAATGATCCGACTTCAAGCTACAGACCCGACTTGACAGACCTGTACTGCCATCCAGCCAGTCATGCTGGCAGCCTGGCAAAGTGGCTGCTGTATGTTTTCACTAAGTGCAGTATCATTTTCTGACAAATGATGGATGTCTCATAGGAAAATATAACTCAGAGGCTAAGTGCTGCGACATGCCGAACACCAGGATGTCAGTGCAGCAGCATCAAAGGACTTCTGGAGGACAGGGAGTAGACTGTGGCAGACGTGTTACGTAATGGGCACGCTGAGAGGATTCGGGAGAAACACTCAGGCCCGAGGCAGATACACGAGTGGCAGGGGCCACAAACAAAGTCCATTTAAATACAGGCTGGTAAGGCTCAAAGCACAAGCATAAATAAAAGGTTTGTCTTTGCATGTGCTTCCTCATTCAGTGTTTTGCATTTAAGTGTATTTGAATGCTCAAAGATCAAAGTCCATTTCACTGAAAAATGAAATTGACCAAAGCTGATCCTACTCAGGAAGTCAAGGACCAAACATCACAGCTAAGAGAGGAGTTAAGACATAAAACATATATTTGCTTATGTTCTTATGATTCTCCAAAAGTTTCTAAGATATTTTTAATAAAACTGAAATTGTTATGTGTTCAAAGACAAATCTGTCTTAAAGTAGATGTATTCACAACTGTTTCTCACACATGTAAAGTTGTACAAATTAAAGCATAGATGACCTGCGAACCATACGTACTTTGTGTTAAAAATGAACATCTAAATACATGAAAGCCTTCACAGAAATTTAAAGGGACAGCCGAGTGTCTTTATAAACATCTAAATGGGTACAGAGACATGACCGAATGCTGCATGTGTCACATACAGAAGCATCACAGAGTCACAGAGTCTCACATGTGGCCCAACGTGGCCCAAGAAGCTATCCAAGTTATGCATGCTGTGCACACCATGACCATGCAGTCATGCATCCTACAACTGAAAAAGCTAATGATTGCATTTCCTATGACGACACCATTTTTCTGTTTGCATTTAATGAACCACGTGAACAAACTTCTGTTTTTATACTAAACCTGCTTGATGTCATGCTCGCCATTTACTGCCAAGTGTATAGAATCCCATTTACACATGACCGAAGTGCAGCAGTATTGGTACTGATAAATCTGTTCTGAATTCTCTGATTAATTTCACGCGCCATAAAAAGATTAGGAAATAGTGAAAAGTCCGTCTCAGTTTAGCCTCTGATGACGTCCTCAAATGTCTTTCTTTCTTCAATCAACAACGCAAACTACCAACTATGTTCAGTGCTCTTTTACATAACACAAAGATAAGAAGCAGATTTTCACCACTAAGAAGCTGAAACTATTTAAAAGATAAATTAGTGCTGTCAGCGTTAATCTTGTTATGTCAGCGCGGGCGTGCAGCTAGTATAGAAAATGGAAAGACAACAACAACAACAACAACAACAACAACAACAACAACAAGTGACTAATGCAAATGACTGTTTCTCTGGTGGTTTTTTTTATTAGTGTTGTTTGAATACTTTCCCCTGGAATGTCACATGGTTTCTAAGAACCGGGCCCCCTGTCTCAAATTACTAAAACACAAAAAGTCAATACTCCTGTGGGGTTTATGGATAGCGAAACATCAGCATCTTTGAAGATGCCATTATGAGCTAAGCAGGCAAAAAGGCTGATAGAAAGAAAATACTGCTACTGCATCCCATTGTTAGTTAGGCCAAAGCACTCCATCAGGGATTAAAGTGGAGCTTTACATGTAAGTGAAATACAAATCATTGTTTGTTTTTGGTGACAGTGTCTTTCTGCGAGTTATTCCAGGTTACACTTAAGGCAAAGCTGCTCCAAATATGGCCCTGACATGTCATTGCTCCATTCTTTCCTTAGTCCCAGCGCTAACCACATCTGTCACATAAACAGTCTGCAACTTGGCAGATGACAGAAAACCAAAACAACAGAGTTGGAACTAGACAAAAAAAAGGAAAGTATGACTCATCTGGCCAATAAAAAGCCAACAGCTGAGGAAGCAGAGTTTACTTTTAGGGTAAATAACTGAAAGAAAAATCTAGATTTGGACATCTTGATAAGAGAGTGAGGAAAGTACAGCAAATTACTCATTTTCCCTCATTTATATGAATTACACAGGAAATTAGGTTAGGTACTAAAAAAACTGAGCATAAAACTATCACGAGAGAAGGAATGTGGGACAGACTGTGTCTGAGGACTGAAACTAAAGGGCAATACAACCTTTTATTTGTAACAAGAAGAAACATTTAATTTATGTAAATGTTTTTTTATTCTGTATTCAATAATGCAGAGTTCTCTAGAGAGTAACAAAACAAGGAAACATTTATTTCCTCAATAAACTGGGAACATTTTCCTCTTTTAGAGCAACAATGGCAGCACAAGGTCCAGGTAACGGAAGGAAAATGATCTTTCACGATTGTTCATTGAATGTTTCAAGTATAACGTCACCAGAAACTCCCAACGACTGACCTCAGCGTGCTATTCCTGCAGATTTCTCTCTAAATCCCCTGAATCAGCAGCGTGCACTTCAAATATGCATGAAGGAGCTGATAATCTGCTCAGTCCTCTACTCAAAGTTAAACACAGTCAGCAACATTCCATAGAGTAAACTGGGACCAGGCCAATTAAAAAGTCCTTGACCAAAACATCCAGCTCCAGGTACTCAAAGTAGGTTTGGAGAAGTAAAGGCCTTTATTTTATTACTACTGGCAGTTGTTCAAATTTCCACAAGAATACAGGTGTAAAACTTTGTTGCTACAAAAATCTCCAATGGTACACAAGTCCTCTGCCACCTGGGGCTTCCTCTGACCCCCATCAGCACCCGTAGACGTCCCACAGTGGAAGCAAGCTGCCAGGGAGTGATAACTGCATGTGTGAGATGGGCTTAATGGACAAGAACACCTTCTTACTTACTTTCTTTTTGGATTTTCAAGTAAAATATTTAAAGTAGAAAGAATGCCGTAAAAAGATCAAACAATAATTAACAAAGTGATTTACGGTGAGTTGATGGGGATTAGAAAATGATTGTAATTTTTTTTTTAACCATAATCAAGCTCTAATATAAACTCTGGGGTTATTTTAGCATGTGGAAGATAACACCATCATAAACCTCATCACAATAATGATAAAGTTTCCATTGACAGTTTGGACCACTGCGATTCCCAGTGTCTATTCATTTAAACGACAGAAGACGTTGAAAGGTGGATGTGATGAGACGGTTGCTCCACTGACGGCTGGACCGACCATCATGAGGAAAATATGCATTCATAACTTTTCATCGCACTAACACATTACAGACACACCAATATGAGCCATCACTAATCGTAACTTCATCACAATTCATTGGTGTTACAAATAAGCACCTACGGGTTCTCAAAGTACTGGATAACTTGTGCACACTTTTAAAAATGGAAGGAAATCTAGTTTAAGCAGAACCATTTTCCTCAAAAAATGGCTAAAACAATTAATCAGTTACAAAATACAGTAAATAAAACATGTTTCCTGACAGCTGACAAATCACCGTCTCCCTAAATGTCAGCAATCAAATAAGCGAGTCCTCATTTATTTCAGTAAGACTTTCAGCAAACAAGCAAATCCCGCTTCGTCTAAATGTTGCGTTATCATTACTCATAATCCAATGATGAAAATTAGCACTGCTGTAAGCCTTCCAGCCAAATCCTGTCTGAGAGGTTATACTGAGCAGTGTCTGTCAATATTTTTGTAATCTTATGGATATATTTCTCAAACAGGCCTTCCTGGATTGCGCTTCATACGCCTGCAGCGATACGCCCACACCAGCACAGACCTGCGCATCTTGATCTGCAGTTCTGCTTCCTGTCACCCTGCCCCTCTATACTCAAGAAAAACATGGATCCGATGTCAGGCAACATTTTTGGCTTTCGCCTTGTACAGCAGGTCTTCTGTAAAACCAACAAAGGATTAGCAGAAGACTGGAGCGTCACCTTCCGTCACGTGTGTGCGTGTTCATGCCAAAATGTGCGACATGGGCGAAGAGACTCACAGCACAACTATGCACCAGCTGTTAGGAAATCCTGACACTCCTCCCCAGCCACACCCCAAACACAAAGCATGTCTGTGTGAGAGAGAGCAGGGGGAGGTGTGGGAAAAGAGTAACAAATTCAAATAAAAATGATAGAAAAAATGAAACAAAAAATATATTTTAAAAAATCCTTCTACAGCAGAAAATTCTAAACATTTGCTCTGTGTCCATCTGGCTGAAATTATTTTTAAAAAAGTGGATATAATAAAAAAAAGAATAAAAAGTGGGAAGACGGTGACTCTGCACATCTATAAGGTGACAACAAAACAGGAAAATGTGCTTAGTCATGTCCTCTTTACACGACAGAAGATGTCGAAAGGTGGATGTGACGAGACAGTTGCTCCACTGACGGCTATATTTAGGCTGAGAGAGCAGAACAGGCCATCATGAGGAATATATGCATTCAGTTTTAATGCTGTAGGACAGCATGCAACAGCCCCTCTGTAGTCATCCACAATATCCTAACTTGGGTTGGGGCGAACGCACGATATTGCCTGTATGTCACTCAGCTTCACAGAAATTTTTGTTGCTGTTAAATTTTGTCTGTAAGCAAGTGATTACCTAACTGTTAGCCAGGATAGTCCTGGATAATCCACCTTTTTGACTCTCAGAGTGACCATAATTTACAAATGATACTAGTACCTGACCTGAATATAGCAATTTAGCCCATAAAGTCAATGTATGTAAGATCAGTTTTCTGATAAACTTCTACACAAGCGAAAATGTTTTTGCAAATCACAAGAGTCTAAATATCTAAAAGCAGGAAAAGTATCCATGTTCACTGCAGGTTTCAGAAACTCAGCTTTGATCAGGTCTAATTCATTTGCGTGTCTGTATTGAGTCAACATTGCTCTCTAATTTCTTAAAAATAAAGAGCCAATCCACTGGACAGTGCTGCTCTCTACTCCAACTATATTTTAAAAGAATAACAATAACAAGGCCGACGCATTCATTTTTATCATTAGGGGTGGTAGGGTAAATATTTCCTTCACGACTGCAATAAATATGCAGATTCAAACGCACCCAGATTGAGATAAACGCTCGCACTTTTTGCACAACACCTCATGTTTCTTTTCACAACTAAATAAAACCTTATAGACACCTGAATCAGGGCAGAGCAGCCGAGGCCTTTCTGTTCCTTCGCATTGTTTTCGTTCTGGGCTGCAGAGCACAGCCCCGCCCTCTGGCACTTCAAAAGAACAGGGAATCCCCACCCATCCCATGTCATATGAGCACACACAGATGAAGAGAGGGAGGAAGAGGAGAAGAAAGCCACTGGGACACGGAGGGAAACAGTTACACTGCAAATGCAGCAACTTCCTATGTCTGTGTTTTGAAAGGCAGAATGCAGTCGGGCTGCATTAAACCAGGTCACTGGAACATTGGACTAAGAAGAGAAGACGTTTGGCTGAAATTTTCCACAACGTTCATACTCATGGTCCCACCCAGGAATTACCCAACACAGCCAAATTCGTCTGACTCAAACCCAACCACAAATCATGAGCATGGTTCCAACCTCCATAAAAAAAGCCAAATATAACCAGAGTACTGCACAGTATATAAAAATCATACCATTAGTCATGCAAACAAATTCCCTCTCATTACAGTCTGACATGTAAGCAACTCCACAGCCGTCTCATAACAACCTGTTTCACAAGCTTCCATTTGATAGTAGCGTAGGTTGCTTTACGAAACAAAAGCATAGACTCGAAAAAGAGATCATATACGTCTCATATCAGCTTCTCGTCTCTGGCTCTCTGTTAATTGCATTTACAATCTTTCTCTTCACATACAAAGTCCTGAATTGCCAGGTTCCATCGCTTCTTGAAGATCAAGCACCGTGTTTTACAAAGAGTGAAGGTTGACTTGTGGTTTCTTTCCGCTGTCCGACGTCTCTTCCTTGGATCCAGCTCACAGTTTGGATTCAGGACACAGATACGCTCTCTCTGCTTTTAAGAATAAGCTTAAAACTGGTGAGCGTGGAACCGTGTTTTAGTTGCAGGCTCAGTTTGCTGGATGGCACACTCAACATTTGTCCTGCACGCCCCTCTATTTCACTCCCAGTCATGTACATGCCACCATTTCACATCATTAACTTGTGCCTGTTCTCGCCAGTTCTTGTAGTTGCTCACAGTCTCTCTTTGCTCCTCTTCTCTGGCTTCAATTGGTCATGACTCTGATAATTTAACAGCTGCACACAAAGACTTAGACGATCTTTGATCGTGTGGTTTACCTTCACTAGGGTGTGCATCATAAAATACCCTCTTTTGCCATGAAACTGGCTGCATTTTAAATCATGCTTTTTATTTGTTCTTGTTTCTAATGTCTCTGTAAAGCACTTTGAATCACCTTGTTGTTGAATTGTGCTATACAAATAAACTTGCCTTGCCTTGCACAGATGTATTTGCTTCTACAGCTACATCAGTTTATGACTTTTGCCTGAAAAAAGAAAAGTAATAATTTTCTCTAAGTGCACATCTCTTTTCAGCTCAGTCATTTTCTGAAGCCTCTGTTCCCCGTCCACGACTCCACATTACTGCTGGTATGTGGATTGAAACACCAGAAGATGACACAAATTATCTACTTGATGTTCTCATGGAAAATGGACACGAGCTTTTATTCCGTACTCAGTAACAACCCCACCTGCTGGATTTCATTTGTGTGTTTTGATTCCTACAGGCTTCACCTTTGCCCCGCTGCTGTTCACGTTGGTCAACTTAAAAGTAATAAATCAATCAAATCAGGAGTGCAAAACTCAACTCTTCGCTGTCAAACACTCAGACTGCTCTTTACACTTAGTTACACACAGTTGGCTTTCCTACTCTTTGCTATGTGTGCTGTCAAACACAGGGGGTTATTTTTAATATGGTTAAACACAGAAACGTCACTTGCTATTATCCCTGCTGTTTTTCCATCACATAAACAGTGACTCCACCAACTATTATTTCTAGACTTATTTTCCTGGTTCATGGTTTATACTGTAAAATATCAGGAAACAAATACCAGGGTGAAATAGTGGGATTAAGTCATAAATATCAAGTTAAGAGTGTAAAACTGCCACACATGAAATTATGGAATCATCAACTGTTTTGCATGTTGGCTTGAAAAAAAGCTTTTTTTTTTGTTGTTTTAAATACTTAATCAATTATGGCAGTCAGCCAATCAGAGGAAAGCATGATTCAATTTAAAACACATAATGCACATTATCAGCTTGGTAAGCAAAGGTCCGAGTCGGACACTCAAATATCAGCTCTGTCTTTATCTCCACAGGAATTTGGTTCACCTGTCGGTTTACCACCCTGACCTAATTTCTTTGCTGTAGCGACAGGCATTTCAAACCTCTCCTTTGATCACCGCGCTCATCTTAAAAGCAGCCAGCAGTAGTCTGAACTTTTGATGTCTGTGTTTGAGGTCAACCCCTTTTGATTGTCATGTGATTAAAGACCATAAGCTGGCTGCTAAATAATAAACAGTATTTTAGGGCTGGTGGCAGGATCATGTTGAAGTAATTTTGCTGAATGATTTCTGAATGATGCTGTCCAGGAAAAAACAAATAAATAAAATTATCTTGCCTTTTAACATTCAGTAATCACATTAAAAGCTTTACAGGCTGCAGACTGTGAAAAGCAAAGCAAAGATAAGCAGCAGAAGAACAAAACATCTGATTTTCCAGCTTACGTGGATGAAGAGATTACAGGACAATGGAGTACTAAGAATGCACAAAAAACAGTATGTGGTGTCTTTCAAAAGCACACATGATAGTATTGTTGCATCAGTCTAGTACTGTCGTATCACTTTCTGCCATTGTTTACATTCACAGTGGATGATAAGGAAGGAGGACAAAAAAATCCCCAAAAATCTAATCAGACAATTTAATCAACGTCACCCAGCTGGACATTGACATCTTAAAGAAACTAAAAAAAAAAAAAAGGTAAAGTGGCCTGAGTTAAAACTAGTTAGAACTCAGAGCCACTCGCAAAACAACAGCCTCAAATGAAATAGGTTTATATCCTGTTATTTGATCAATTTACAAACTCTGATGTAAGTTTAATAACTTAGTTTGTTATGAGAGTATTTTGCATTGAATCAAAGTTTATTCTATGCGCTGGGAGTTATTTAATATTGCACAACAGAATATAAAAGGGTGAGTATTTGTTTAAAATAGCTGGTAATGCTTATAACACATGTAAACTGTACACATCCTCATAGGAGTCGAGTGCAGTTGTCAGAGGAAGTTGAAAGAGTAGGTTCACTGTACTGGAAGTACATAATCATAAACCCTGATTTTTATTTATCTTGAATTTTCTTCTTAACTTTTGCTTCTTAAAATCCAGTCTCACTCAGAGTCTTGACTGAGTTCAATTCTGCTGTAAACTCCAAAAGCCCTGATACAACAGATACATCTTTTTGTGTCCAACGATGCTGAGAGAACAAGGTGAACAGTGTTGGTTTGTCTTCAGAAAGATAAAACTGTAGCATTATCCTCCGGCATTCTTGGCCTGCTAACTATGAGCTGGTGCCCACACTGCCTATCAAGCCTCATTCCAGGCATATTTCCTAGGAGGGTGAGAAATAGTAGACAAGTAGCTCCAACAAAATCTATACTTCACAGATGATCATAGCTATTTCACTGACTATTAAATTAATTCACTACTGAGGTTCAGGTTTGCTGCTTTTATAAAAACAACGATTAACCAAGAACACTCAGACTTCTTAAATGTGAAGATTTGATACATTTTTCCAATATCCATGTTTTGTTGTGTTGGTTAGACAAAATAAGCAATGTGAATATATCAACTTCAGCTTTGAGAAGGCCATTCTATGTACTAACTAAATAATCTCTAGTTGCAGCCCTACTGAAATAACCAAGAGTTCACGTTATCTTTGCTCCCGTGTGCCTTTCTGACACTTTGCTTTCAAAGCATGCGAGGCAGAGCCTTCAGTTACCAGTTATCAGTTCCTCTTTGGAACCAACTCCCAGTTTGGATTTGAGAGACAGACACCCTTTAGATTTTTTAAGAATAGGTTTGAAACTTTTTGATGAAGTTTATAGTTGAGGCTGAACCAAGTCACCCTGAATTATCACTTATTTATGCTACGATAAGCTTGGGCTGATGCAGGACTTTCTGCCTGTCTGACAGAAATACTTGAACAAATTAACAATTGATCAACTCAAAAAGAAACAACCAATGTTTCTAGTTTCTTACATACAGATTTTGGTCTGCTGCTTAAATAATGCAGCCTGAAGATTTAATGTTGTCCTTTGAGAAAAGAACAACCTAAGAAAACTGTTTCACTTTTTTCCTCTATGTCGTCTCAGGACTCACAGTGAGCTCCTAATCATTTAGTTTGGAGGTTAATGTGACATAGGTGACGTAGATAAACGGTCTTGTATGACAGGCAGTGACAGACCGTGTCTGTTTCAGAGGTCAAAGTTCACAGCTGATTATGTCCCACTGTTGCCGATTATCACTGGGACGTGTAAATACTTTAACATCCTTTCACTGGTTTCACATTTTCTTCTTAAACACAAAGTTACTTAAAGGTTCCACAGTGTCACACAGAGAAAACATGCGGTTTCCACACAGCTGCTCTAATCCACTCATCTCTCTGCGTGCAGGTAAGCTTTTATTTTTCACCTATTGTTATTGCTGGGCATCATTTTTGTGTGACAATGGCTGTGTTGATGGATTGCTCTGTGACGGGAGGGGGGCCGTGTTTGGGTCTGCCTGGCATCCTGCCATCGACTCAGCCTCTTACAGTTCCTACTCTGGCATCATCATCGATAATAGTAAATGTGACAGAAAAACGGAAGCCTCTTCACTACAGTGTCAGCGGGTTTCAAATCACAGAAGCCTTGGAAAGGATGGCTGATGAATTGTGCAGTTTGCAAGTGTGGAAAAACACAGGTATACAGTGTGACCGTTTGTTACTGTTAACAATAAGTGACAGCTATCTGTTAATCTCTTATTATAAACAAAACAGGGTTGAAGAATTGGATGAATGCTTTAGTATTTATTGGACAATTCCTTTGTGTTATTTTTGTACCTGCTTCGTACTTTAACACACAAAGAAGAATGCGCCTCATTTCTTTTTGTTGTATTAAAGGAGAAAGGAAGGCTGAACACAGACAAGAGTGGAGCTTATCTTCATGTAGAACTATTAATAGTGAACGTAATATTGTAACTACTGCTACTACTTTCTGAGCTAACAAGCGATCCTTGAGCCCATGCTAGGTAAGTCAGCCACGGTCTGCTAGCATAAAGTTTGGACACAAGATGGCCAGAGCTTTTGTATCTGAAAAATGAAGCTAATGTAAAAAGTCCCATAATATGAATTCTAATGGCCAGCAGGGGTCGACTCCTCTGGTTGCACAAGTCTAATTGTACAGAAGTCTATGGGAAGGCATGAATTTGGCTCAGTTGATCGATGACCTCAGTAAACACATTTCAAATAAGTTTATGGTCTCATTTAATACAACATGACACCTTTTTCTTAATCATTTCCCCCAGTCAAAACAGGGGTAAGTCAAAAAGAAGGATTGATTAGTCACTACAGGATGAGCATGCAGTGCAGAGATCTATCAAGTCCTCATCAGGATTCAAAGACACACACCAAGGTGCTCAATATGCTAATCAGGCCATTGATTTTTTTCTTAGAAAAATCAGTCGCTTTTCTGTCATTGTTTTCCCAACATCTCACCAACGAGTAGTTACAAAAAGCTTTCCTTCTCCTTGAGCCTAGTCCTACCACAGAGTATTTCCTGTTAAAGAGAAGTTCTTCCTCTCCATCATCGCCAAATTCTTGCTCACAGGGTCTCAGATTGTTGCCCATCTAATATTATGGTTTTATCAGGATTTTATTCTGGCTCTATATAATAAAAACAGAATTGAACTGAAGCACATTATGACATTTTTAACCCAAAAGGATACTAGACGTCAGAAAGAACATTGACAAACATTATGACCACATAAAACGATGCTTTCATGTGACCTTCTGCAGTAAAGGAAATTACAGACCGTGATATTACGTTTTTTTATGGATTTCGTTAAGCTTGATAATGAGAAACGAAAGAAAAAGCATCATGGGAGAACACTGTGCTCTTAAGGATTATCTGCCACCTCGGGCCAAACGAACAAATTTGCAGAGTTCACATCGTTTCTCAGTTCTCATTGGAACCTGTGTGCACATGCCCAACACTAATCTCCATTCCTGGTATAATGGGAAATAGTAATGTCACATTTTATAAGCAAAGATCAAGTAAATGGAGAGAATGACAGCTGTGTTAAAGACGTGCAGTCAGTCTGCCTCCTGCTTTTATACACTAATTTCGTAACAGACAAATACACCAAACATCTCAGGAATGAAGAGAGAAATTGAAAAATAGAACAGGTTTGATGACTCTCCTAAAAAGCTTCAGGGGCACACTGGGTTGTGAAGTCACATGTAGGAGATTAATTGACTGACATCTCCAACTTCTTTGGCCATTTAAAAACACTGAAATGAGCCTAATGCTGACTAAATCCTAGGACTGATGATGTGGACCGTCAACAAAAGGGCAGAATGTGACCTTTCCAGGGGCTATTTATGAGGCCAACATTAACAAGCAACAAAATTTGTTTTGCCCAGTCAGGGTTTCAAATGTCAGACATGCTGCAGTCTGGATGCCATTTTGATCATTCCATGGACAATCTGAGAAATACCTCCTGGAAGGTGATGCAACAAACAGCAAAAACAGACAATGTGTGCACAACCTGCCCTATATGTAGGTGATGTGCAGGACACAGGAGACAGCAAAAAAGTGATGCCTTCATGAAGACCTAGCAGAGATTCAGCCAATAAAATCTATGCTATTTGCAACTTTTATGCATTTTATTATTGATGCTCAGGAATTTAAGGGAAATTAAATTAAACTTTATGGCTTAAACTTCTGGTCAACCAATCTGCAATAAACTGCAGCAGTCTTTCCTATGAGAAAAACAAATGCCAATACCGTTGTATCATCTTGCACGCAAGACTTCAGAAAATATCCCAAACATGGAAATTACAGGGCGTTTGTCTGATCCTTTAATTTGACTGGACACACAAGCATGTGAGCTGGGATGTCTGTCAAGTATTTTGAGTAAAGAAGTAAAAAGAACACAAAACAAAAACAAAAAATCAGTGGGCAGAGCTGCAGGGAAATTAGTCATCCATGTCAGCCATCTTGGCAGACATCCTATATTTGATGTTGACTGTGAGAACTCCTGAGAGAATAGGAAAGCAAATAAACCATAACAAGACTGTGATAATATACGGACTACAACAACACTGCGGTACATACCCATGGTGGCAGCTCTGTGGTTGGCACACTTTGCTTCACCGCTTTCTCCTCCTGCTGCAGGAACGCTAAGGCACGGTTTATCCTGTAGTCCCCGTTGCCATAGTTCTTCCTCCAGTAGAAAAGCATTGCAAGTCCAATCAGAACCCAGCTAAAGCTGAATTCAAAATATCCCAAGACGTAGATAGGAAATATTAGGGCAAAAGTCTTGGCAAAGTTAATCCACATTTGAGTGACATCTGTCAGGGATGATTGCTGCTCTTCGGCCAGCTCTTCTGGGGACAGAGGGGGGCCCATTGTACTTGTGGGGGTGTTAGGTGCTGCAATGGGCCCATTGGCTTTGGCACCCTCTCCCGCTGGACCGTCCATCTTGTTACTCATTTCCCCTCTGGAAAAACAGTAAATTACAAGAAAATGTTAGTGCTTATTCACACGCTACAGAGGCAGAAGCAGACAAAGCTCCAACTGTTTTTTTACTACAATACTACAAAGAAAAGGCCTTGTGGCTGCAAGATTTCCATCTCCATAAACCAAATTATAAGAGATGAATGGAGACACAGTTATGCCCAAAGGAATAAAACAACTTTAAGCTTGACAGTGTTACATGAAACTGAGAAATGACCCCCTCAAATGAACACCAAGATTGCTATGTAGTCATCTCTTTTAATTAAGAATTGACTTTAGTATTTAAAACTGGATGAGAAATGATGGTGAAAGAAAAGAATCCAGTAATAACAACCACGATTTCTATGTTCAAAAGTAAACACTAGAAGGTTTTCGGACCAAGTATAAAAAAGAGTAACATTTATTTTGATGTAAAGCGCTGGTATATATATATAAAAATGCCCAATTTAGTAGTAATAGGCCTTCTCCAGAGGATCCATGTTGTCTTAATTCCCCTTCAACAAGCAGGCTGTAGTAGCCTGGATGCAAATTACAGAAAAATACATTAAAGCTGCAAACTAATCCCCGTTAAACAAATCTGTACAAGACAAGAAAAACTTCTTCTTGGCCTGCAGTGTAAATCAATACAGACTACAGGCTAAGCTGTCGTTTATCTTTTTCTCTTGCACAAAACTCCCTTACAAAAATGCCATTTTTTTGTCTCTGAGGAACAGGGGGAGAGTACGCTTTAGATAGAAACGAATTCATTACATGTGACAAAACAATTAGAGTCACTCTTTAATTCGGCATATATTCATTGCATCCCCTCGCATTTCTACGGGAGTACTTCAACTTCGAAAAGTGCCTCACCCGTCCTCGCTTCAGCCTTGCGCTGCCAAAACACAGTGCAGTGGCTAGCACCGACAAGTGTGAAGGCGTCATTAAAGTACACTCTTTACTGCTAAATGTGTTATTTTATGTGGCTATATGCGAGCCGAATAAAAGAGCATCAATGATTAAATCAGAGTGTAGTTACACGATTCATAAAAACGTACATAACTTGACTGTTAAATAGTGCAAGTCTTAAACCCTCATTTCTTAGATGGAGTCTGACGCCCCAGAGTGACACGTATTAGGGCTAGGACTTCACCTACCAGTAATACGTGCATCAAACACCAACCGAAAAACAACTTCTTTTTCTTCCCTTACCGCCAAGGAAGCGTCACACTCACCGGTATCCACCTGCGACATTCGCTGCTCCTTGAAAAATGAACTAATAATCACTTTGTCAGCTTCGTCCACTGCATGCCGAGCAGCTCAACTCTTTCTAACCCTGCTCCCCGTCAGCACATCCTACTGTGAGGGCGAGCAGTCCGCCTCAGCAAGCCTGCAGGAAACTGTCATCGCGGGAAAGAGGTCAGCCTCCTTCAGGGAGGGAGCTTCAAACCGCACAGCACAGCAGCAGACACGGGTGCCACCCGGTGGCGGAAAATCCACCACAGACATCGAAAGAAAACTAGTTTTAAATGATAAGATTCAAGTTTAGAAAATAAAATTTAAAACAGATTTAGTTTAGCATGTTGATCTGACTATTTTACTTTCTCTATTTTTATAAATACAGTGCTCACAGATAAAGTGATGCGATTTTTTGTCAGTTCAACGCTGGTTTATCGTTGTATATAGAGAAAAGTGATTGTATAAAATTGTGACTATTAAAGTGTCACATGCCTAATCTAGATTTAAAGCCAACTCATATATTCAATCATCAGGTATAACGTTACGTGGCTGCAAGGAGGAGAAAACTGAAAAGGCAACTAAAAGGTGCCGACAACGCCACCTGGGGGTGGGGTTCACCCCAGGAAATATTAGATTAACCAGTGCAAAAGTTTTTGCGAAGGCACACAGGTTTGTTATTGACAAAGACAGAGGCGCAGCAATCACTCATTTATTAAACAAAATAACTGAAAATTAAGTGGCAGACTACAAGACATTTAATTAAAACACCAGATATTGCTTAAAAACAACAAAATTCATTGATTAATGCAGTTAAAGACAGGCAACTCGCAGAGGCCAGGGAGGAGTGCCCAAGGGGTGCTACCAGATACCCGAGATTCGCACTGCAGTTCTCGCTGCAACTTAAATGGGGTTTTATGCTCATATTCCGGTGTTTACCCTCAAATGCATAAGAGGAAACCTCACCAAAAGTGCTTAATCTCCCCCAACATACTGCAGACAAAACCCTTCTTGAGTTTCCTAGACTTAGTACCAGTCAGCTCAGCTATTAAGCAATGCAAAGGAGCAGCCAACTAGGCAAATCTTTCAACAAAACAGCAATAGTAGCTTGCAGAGCCAAAGAAGGAACTCAAATCCACTTAGAAACGGTTTCTATTTTATTAGTGTCTGTAGGCACACACAAATAGCTTGAAAAAAGGAACACTGTTCCAACTTTACTTTGAGACCTTCTTACTGAAGATGGCCCAGAACAACTCACATGCTCCTCCACTGTAGAAAGAACACAATGACATCATCCAAGTAGAGCAGTAATGACTGCTGGTCCCCAAATATGCTGTCCCTTAATTTCTGAAATGTACTCGGGGCATTACACAACTTAAAAGGGCATTATAGACTATGTGCGCGTTAGCATATGCTACTTCCGGTGTGGGGAGCTTTGTTTCCGGTGTCCTATTCGCGCCTTGTTTACGGTCCAGAACAAGTTAAGCAAATGAATGAATGAATGTCTGGGGCATTTACCCAATATACCTGTAAATGATTTTCTTCGACTTGTCGATATTTTTCCCCTGCGCCTCAGAGCAAAAGAGAAAAGGGATTCAAATTTTATATTTCTCAGTATCTGTAAACAGCGGCCCCTCGTTTATCGCGGGTGTTATGTTCTAAAAATAACCAGCGATAGGTGAAATCAAGTAGCCAATTTTATTTTTTGACTGTGCAAAGCGTTTCGTGGACATCGTGGACATACAGTACTGCACTTCAGAGTCACACTGCCATGCAGCGATTCTGTACTGTACAGGAGAGACATCACGGAGGAGCAGCGATCAGGACGCAGGACACAATGTGATGTAAAAAAAGGCATGCGAACTTGCACTAAAAAAATCTGCGAAACAGTGAGGTGAAAGGTGAACCGCGAGGGACCACTGTAGTTTTGAAGGTAAGTCACAACATACCCTTCATAAATGCTAATGTATAGGAACCCTTACCAGCAATCATTAACTTTTTGTGTGCTTTTTTTCACGGTTTGTTAACATGCTGTGTGGGTGTATACCTGACTAGCTGATATCGACATAAAGGGGAAACATCTGGTTTGACTATTCTTCACCAGTAGTTTGAATGCTGAACATTTGCCTGTTTAAATCACAAGACCAGTCACTATACAGAGATGTGCTTCTGAATGTGGACGATGTGTCTTCTGCTGCAGTGATGCAGTTCTGCTTGTGTTGAGTGATGTAAACAACTGATCGATCTAAACGCTTTAAACGTCAAAATTGATCATTAGATTTTTTATGACACAACAGTGGTGAGTGTTCCCACCTTCTGCTCTTTGTAACTTAACGCGATCTTTCCGTTTTCGAGTTTTAGACATGATTTTGGAGTATAGCTTCGCAGTAGCGATTGACCGCCAAGTAAAGCTACCGGAAATGTACAACCCTACATCTGGTCTCAAACCAGGAAGTTAGCATTTTCTCGTGCACAGGGTCTATTCCACTCAAACAACCTAAATGGAATACAGAAGGGGACTTGGCTATAACCTGCTGCAAGGTCCAAAGTTGAAAACCAGATGACACCTGACAAAGCATCAAGGGACTTGTCAATACTGGGTAAGGGGAAGGCATCCTTGTGGGATACCCCCTAGTGTCAGAATACACAATGCATCGTAGTTTGTTGTGTATGGAGCATAGCCGTGGACCAGTCAGGGTGCCCATGCTGATCCCCGTCCACAGACCAAAGTGCCACAATGATGTGAGCATGTCAGAACTGGAACACAGAGCAAAGGAAGAAGGTCTGGTTTGACCTTTTTTTTATACCACGTGGATGGTGGTGTGTGTTCTTTACTGAGGAACATCTGAGACTATGATTTACTATGTAAACCAGAGGAGACAGTGTAGAGATACAGAAATTCTTTTATTGCTGCCATATAATCTGCATCATTGTAATTGCATTAATAACATTCTTTACAGCATTATTTCATCTAATAATATTTCTCACAGTATTGATACTGCATTACAGTTGTTTATTGAAGATGTCCATTTGAGGATCCTTCCATTATGTTAACTTTTATTACAAGTACGGTTAGAAGTATTTTATACACATTGCATATCTGTGCTTATTTTTAGTTGATGTTCAGTTCATTAAGGGTCTTAAGCTTCACTGGCGTGACTGTCCAGGTGATACATGCTGAGGGAGACTAGAACATAGAAGGATAACTGCAATGCATGCTTACAACACATATAATACATATAATCTAGGAATGTATCCGGCCTGAGGCCTTAACTCATTTGTTGTCTTACTATATTTTATTCTACTTGATAACAGATGATCAATAATTAGCCTCAGAGACCCTGAGGGCTTGAAGTTTATTACCTGTATGGAAGGTGTTATAGAAAAGAGAAGTTCTATGTCTGCTTATAGCTATTAAAAATCTACGATTAACTGTGACTAATGTCTGGAACCTATTTTAATCTGTCATTGACGCCATGGGGGGGGCGTGTAGCCCACTGCTTTATAAGTATCCACAACATGTATTTTGGTCAGAAGACATATGTTGATGTTTTCTCCGGGCTGTTAATAAACTCAACGTTTGATTGCACTTTTCTGGGGCCTCCGTGGTTTGTGACACTGCTCTGCATTGATCGATTTCGCGACAACAGTGTGATGCTTCAGGCAATGTTCTCATGGGAAACCTTGGGTCATTCCATCCATGTGGATGTTCTACTTGAATTATACTTCAAAGGTCTACGTTATAACTTACTGAAACACTATTTTAACACTTCAGCCTTCTAGTAACCTGACTGTGAAATGATCATGGACCCACACAGTGTTCAATTGTCAGTTGCAGTTCTTTTATTTTGACCCACAGCGTTTCCCACTGCTTCGACACCTTGTGTTCAACCGGGAAGCCAGCTTTCCAGGTATACCCCCCACACCACACACACTGCTCCTTCCCAACTCCAGACACTAAAAGGGGGAGAGCTCATTCATTACAATCCCTCTCACCCATGTCACCTAAAAGGTAAACCTGTTTCTCCATCACCTGTTCAGCTCTGATGATTCAGTAAGGACATCTCCTGGTTTCATCTGCATGTTTCCCTCTCACCAGATATCATGACCAGCAGGTTTTACAGCTGTGGCTCCAGCAAACATCAGCTACTAGAAAGAAATATTAAATAAATTCTAACAACAGCTGATCAAGCTTAAACGTGCTGCTGTTGTTTAGCGCGACATCCAGCGGTTTCCTCTTTCTGGCGCAAAGTGAGCGATAAACAAACAAGAGAGAAAAGCTGATCAGCTTATGATTGATCAGTTTCATGATTGAAGTAGCAACAGGAGAGAGAGGAGAAAGAATGAGAGAAAAGGCAGCTGTGCAGTGTAACAGAATAAATCCACCTTTGTGTCTTTTTCCATCCTAGCTGAAGTACGGAACAAACTGCGTCCCTTTTCAGCTCAACACCAAACGCGTAATATTTTCTCTGAATACGAGACAATTCCGTCTTTTTACAGGACGGTTGGCAACTCTATTAACTAACCTTATGAATTAAATAAAGTTCACTATTAGTAACATCATAGCACCCACCCAGCTGTATAGACACTCCGTCATGCTAGCTAGTATGCAGTATGAGTTATTGTAACTGACTGTAAAAAGTCAGCACAAGGAAAACAAACTCCACCTAAACTTGGTTTATATCTGACCCAGATACACTGCAGGTCATAACTTCTTACCTGAAGTTCAGTTCACCTGACACTCGGACCTGCGGCCACCGAGCAAATGCCCGGTATGCCCAATGGCCAGTCCAGCTATGCTCGTGCCATCACTTGACCCTTCGCATGCCCAGGATTGCCGACCCCTGTTGTAGATAATCATTTATACGGCTATGGATGCAATCAGACAGCATGGTACTATTTAATAACTGTATATATCCACAAGACCATTGGACTTCCTTATAAGACAACCTTTCCCTTTGATGACATCAAACGAACACTACGGTAATAGAAAATGGATTTAGACGCTTTCAAAATGATCAAGATAACTGCATTATTTACAATCATTAATGGCATGATGGCAGTGAAGAGAACATGAACACTAAACTTCCTTAGGGTGGTGAGAAGGATGAAGAGCGTTACGAAGTGTTACAAGTGTTACAAAGCTGAGATAGCATTTTTAAGCTTTTTATGCCATGAGAATCATAGATATGTAAATAAAAATTAAATAAATAATGCACTCTGAAACTTGATATTCCAAGCAAAAATCTGGTGTCTGGTGTTGCAGACTTATACCACAAGGCATATTGTTGACACTCTTTGTTTTGGTTTCTCTTCCAGGGCCAATTTGGCTGGGCGCACCAATCAGGTGTAAATTGCCCACAACAATATGGTTCCTGGGATTATCCAGGTGCATAAAGGTCTCCCCTACAATAAGGTGGAAATTCATCAAACTGATTGGCATCCTTGTGCCTTAGGATTACCTTGTTGTCAGTGGTGTCACTGCTTAGACTGCTGCTCACACAATGGATGTATCGATGGATGAATTTTAAAATATCTTTGTGTTAATCCATAAAAAATAGAAAAACATAACAATTTTGTTTGCTATCTGAACCATTAAGATGTCTTTTTCCAGTATTCCAACTTCGAGATAAGCACAAGTGATCTAAAAAAATGTATTTAGTCACCCTAACCTTTGCATGGAAGCAAACACAATTTCCATAATAAAAGGATGTAAACTATGTTTTCTCTTGTAATTCATTCATATATTTTTGTATGTATTTTTTTTCCTATGAACCAGATGCGACACTAAAATAGCAGATGTGCTCATCTTCCAGCAGGCAATCCCTTATAGTAATCTTATAGTCTAAACCCATGTTAACCATCACTAGTCAGCATTATTTAGAGCAGGTAAGAAAACTGCCCAGATACATGAAGATAGTTTTAGCAGCATTATGAGGTGTAGTGGAAGAAATGTACCTGTACAGTTCATCCTGCTCTCAGTGCCTACTACAGCAGACAGAAACCATTTCTCCACTAGAGGTCATGAAAGTGTTGTAAACTGAAGCATCACAGCTACTGTAGAGACACGTGTAGACAATCTGGTATCAGGTGATAAAAAGTTAAATTCACTTTTTTTTCTTATCTTAAGAATTAGCATTTTTCAGTGTCAATCTTCAGTTAGTGCAATTTCCAGATTATCCTACAACACAAGTTAGAAAAGAAAATCATAAAGTTAAATAAAAATGTATTGTTGTCATGTCATTTACTAAAAACAAACTACTCAACATGGGAAATCAGCTTATTAAAGAAAGCTTATTAAAAAAAGATACATATCATACATAGATTTTGTAAAGAAAAAAAAAAGAAAGAAAAGAAAAGAAAGAAAAGTGGGAACAATCTTCAGCTCCTGCCATCCTTATCTAGTGTTCCTGAAAATGATTAGTTTAAATGTTTATGGTAAATGGACTGGTTCTTATATACCAGTCCATTTCTTATATCAGAAGAGCTTTTCTACTCTTCTGAGCACTCAAAGTGCTTTATACAACTTGTGCATTCACCCAAGAACATTTTCTAACTAACATTCACACACAGATTTATACTCTGATGGATGTATCGAAGAGCAATTTGGGGTTAGTATCTTGCCCAAGGATATTTGGCCAAGATACCAGAGAGCCAAGAATCAAACCACCAACCTTCCGATCAGTAGACGACCTGCTCTACTGTCTGAGCTACAGCCACCCCAGACATGAACTGTCCTGGTTGACATGCCTCTGCAATGTTGCGTGGAGATCAGGGGCAGTACCTGTGGAACATTTAACATGAAACAGTAAAACCAGGTTGGAGGACATTCCATAAAGTTGGGTCTGCATATGATTGTGTTTTGAGTATAATATAAAACAAACAAACAAACACCCCACTCGCGCTGTGGGGAGTCTTTGTCCTTCAAGCTGAGGTCCTTTGTAAGAGGTCAGGGAGCTTGAGGGTTGCTAGATCTCCTGTTCCTACGACTGCGCTCTTCACAAAGGATGCACAAAGATCTTGGCTGTCGTTTCTGGAATCTGCTGGATCCCAGGAATCCAGGGGCAGGTCTGACTCCCCAAGTGCTCTGATAACCACAACGACCACTTTTAACTTCAATCTCCACATCTTCTCTGACTCCTCTTTCAGCCCTTGGTGTTTCTTGAACTTCTCGTGTTCCTTCTTCCTGATGTTGCTGTCACTCTCTATAGCTACATCTATCACTATAACCTTCTTCCTTTGTTTGTCTCTGCTTGTATGTATATAAACCAGAAATATATACTATATACTATACTATATATATTTAAACCATGGTTAGCTATTGCCCATCCATCTGTAACTGGAAGTGTGTGTGTGTGTGTGTGTGTGTGTGTGTGTGTGTGTAGCATTAAATGAGAAAAGGTTTAAATGTCATCTAATTTCTATTAACTAAGAACTGCTCATCCCAAAAAGTCTGTTAAATCAGTCAGAGAAATACGAACAAAATCTCATTTAATCTCTCACATTAATGTAATACAGGCCCAACATTTATGTTGCATTCATAATTCGTAATGAATAAATCAATTATTTCTTGATTATATGGCATTAATGATATATACATTATTAAGGTGTATTAAATTATGCATGACAGTCATAAAGTCCAGTGGGAGAGACGTGAAGAAGGAGAAAGAACATGTAAATGCAGCAGGATAAACAAACAGAAAGAAGTGGGTTTTAATTAGACGTTCCATTTACTCACAAGTGTAGGTGTTTGTGTCTGCAGGGACATTAGAGGAGATTAAAAAAAGTTTAAAAAAAAGTAATAAGAATAAAGAAACAATATGTAAATGCTCAGAAAGTAGCAAAGGTTAGTAAATAGATATAAATAAAGAAAAGGAAAGAAAAGAAATATCAACAAAATAAGTTTTCTCTTTTATCGTAGAGAGAAATATAAATGAAAGATACTGTTGATGTGATTTGGCACCATATAAATAAAACTGAACTGAACTGAATCACATTTGGCTGAAACAAAAGGATATTTTTGAATAAGGTGTAGGTAAGCTGAATGTGAGTGACACTTTTTACAAAACGTCAACCCAGAGGTGACGCAGATCCACAGACTATCGCTATTCTTTGACAATGTCATGCTCTGGTGTCTTTTTCAGGACTGGGCATAATTCGTGATTACCTGAAATTGTCCCCACCACTAATCTGATATCAATACATGAGTTTATATATTTATTACAAAGTCTCTGAGTCCAACCTCTCTCAGCCAATATTGGTAATGAGATTAGTTTTGCCACTGGGCTGTAACTAGATCTGACAACTTGATGTGCATGTTGGCCAAGTGAACATCCTTATTATAGGCAGTATACACGCACCTAGTCTTGGGCTTGTTTTCAAGCCTCAGAAGAACAACCCACATAAGTGTTTTTCCATCAGAAGGTTAATGATACACTATCCTGAGTTTTCTGTCGACATTTTATGACCTCCACTGTTTTCTTATAACGAAATCCATATAAATAAAATAGATTATGTTGTGTCTCACAGTCCATCTCCCACGTGCACTCTGATGCTTGGATACCTCAGCAAAGACCCCTTTTAGTTTGGGTCAAGATCCACTCTTCAGTTTAGGTCACTGCAGACCAAAGTAAACTGAGACATTACAACGAGCATTTTTCGTTCCATGAAAAAAAGGTATATATGCCGTTATTGTCATTATTCTCATTTCATTTTCTCGACTGCTGCCGGAGTGATGGCAGACACGGATGATGAAAACGAGGCAGAACAATGTGCTTCTCAAAATGAAGGTGGGAAACAAGCAATTTGCAACTCCACTGCAGCAAAGCAATACACATCCTGTTTGTGTGCACCGTTCAGGTTCGGAGAAAGAAAAGTGGTAAGAGGCAGGAAAGGAGCTCAAGCTCAAAGCCAAGTTCCCCTTGAGAAAAAATAGGTACTGCAGAAATAGTCTGTTTTTAATAACAATACTAAAGATGGCAGGATTTCTTGGTGAATTTCAAAAACATCATTTATTTAAGATTGGGTTAAGTTTAAAGTTAGCTTTAGGTAGCAGTCCACACGCACAGAATATTTTCTATGAATAATTGCTGTGCGACCTTTTGGTTGGATCAATAAGGTCTTCTTTTTTTTGCCTGTCCCGTTTGGCTCCTTTGCCATCAGAATTATTGTCTAAAGGTGAAGAAAGATGCCCAACGGATTTACTTTACCAAATGGACCATCCCAGCCTTGCTGTAATGGTCTATTTGATTCACCTTTTGTTTATTTTATTTTCACTTGCTAAATACGGGACAGACTTGACTGGGGAAAAGAAAGAGGGAAAGAAAAACAGCGGGGAAGAGGGACGGGGATAAAGGGCAAAAAACAACAAAATAAGCAGACAAAAAATACATCTATCAATCACCTGGTCTTCTTATTGTAAGCAAGTCCAGACCCGGATTTGAACCCTCGATATGCTCTGCCAAACACAGCGATATTACCACTGTATTATCAGCACAAAAAAGGAATACGAATAAAAATGTTTGTGACCCAACAAGAATTCATGATCGTGTGGCAGTTCTTAATTAAAGAAAAGAACAGTAGGAGAACAGCAGCAGCATGTGACCTTTTTCTTCCTATGAAGATTTTTCCATTTTGGTCCAACGCTGCCAAAAAAAAAAGAAAAAAAAAAGCTTTCTTAAAGGTTAAGGAATAATTGCTGTTATGGTTAAAAGAAACAAAATATTGGTTGTTGGAAGGAGATGGTAAATTATCAAAGGTCTCCAGAGTTGTTTTCTTTCTGCCTACATTCTTGTGTTATAAAACTGTCACAGAGCCTGTTCCTCTACTCTTGCAGGAACCATAATTCCTTTCTCTGGTACAGAGTTTTATCGCTTGAAACATAAACACGTGATTGGGAATTTGCTGAAAGCAGTGCCTGGAGGCTGAAGCATTATGTTGACTTGGTAGATACCTGTGTCTGGGTGTTTGGGCGTATGGAGCGTTGGACACTGTTATCTCCAAGAATAGTGCTACATGTTATTGTTTGGCAGTGCTTGCACAAAATTTCTAATTTTGGAAACTGTTCCATTAGCTTGAAGGGAAAAATGTGTTTTTCTTTCTTATTTTTAAGCCTTCATCTCACACATACAGAATATATATCATTGCATTTAAATGCAAAACCGGTGTCTGTTTTCAGATAACAACCCTCTGTGCTGTTTTCAGTAATGAGAAAATTATGCACACTCCAAACCAGATTGCACATTCACGCGCTCTGTGAACTCACACAGAAAACTAATGCATGTAAGCTCTGTGTCCCTATGTAACACTGGGTCAGACCTCCTTTTGCCTTCAGAACGGCCTCGTTTTTTTGTGTGCCATAGATTCAATAAGATGCTGGAAACATTCCTCAGAATTTTTGGTCCATATGGATATGATGACTTCACGCAGTTACTGCAGACTTGTTGGCTGTACATGTATGATGTGAATCTGTTCCATCAGCTCCCAAAGGTGCTTTATTAGACTGAGATCTGCTGACTGAGGAGGCTATTTGAGCACAGTGAACTCCTTGTTGAATTCAAGAAACTAGTTAGTAGATGATTTGATGTGATACAGTGGAATGCAGGTAGTGGGTCATAACAGATAAGCATGGCTGTTCATGAATTTAAAACTTCTGATTTATGAAGTTTTGTCCTTCAGTCCTTCTCTTGCATCGTGACATGAATGCAAAGTTCATAACTGACATAAATGATTGATTAAATTAAGCCTATTTTCATTAAATAACATGCCTGTGTCACGGACCCAGTTCCAGGGATTCGGGGTCCGTGAGCAGTCTGGACCGCTATTGTAGTTTTTATTATTATTATCGTGGTTATTGTGATTATTGTTATTATGGTTGTGTCTGCTGTCCTGCTTTCCATGTTGGTGTACTGTCAGGTGTTTATGTGCATGTGTGTGTGAGGGTGCGGTTGTGGCAGGCACTTTTAGGCCTGGTGGGTGTGGCCCTGCCAGCTGACCGGTCCCACCCAGGAATCCACACACCTGGCGCCGATCAAGCCTCGTCAGAGGAGCTTCAAAACAGTGTGGCTGAGAGCTCCTCGACGCTGGATCGTTGAGTGACTTCCCGTCAGTCTTAGTTTGTTGTGCAAAGTTAGTGCAAGTCTGCTGTTAGGTGTTGTACTCACGGCTGCCTTTTATATGCGTGTTTCCTCAGGAGGAATTGTGGCGACCAGGAGGCAGCACACAGACAGTACACGGAGAACGGGGACAGAGCACGGAGCACGGGTTAAAGGAGAAGACACGGAACGGGAGTTGGGATCGCACGGGGGATTTATTGTTGTTTTGATTTTCACCTCTGTAAATAAACGCACTGCCTTCAGCGTCAAGTCCTGCATTTTGGGTCCTCATTCCTCACATCCCCACGGTCTGCCAGCCAGACCGTGACAGCCTGAAATAATCTTATCTTTTAATCAAATCCCGTTACATTAAAAACAGTTTATGTGAGCAAATTTTTCAATTCCACTGTCATTTTAATCAGTTTTTATCATTACATCACATCATTTTTTTTGGTGAGCTCCACTGAACCTTGGCCTGAAATCTTCAAGAGGAGGAGAGAGGCTTTTAAAAGTAAAAAAAGAAAAAAAGAGAAAAGAAACAATAAATTAAAAGACAGGATGATGCATTCCCTCACATCTGTATCAGGAAGGCACATTTTGTGAAGCCAAACTGTTTAATATCTGGATTATACACAAGCCATAAAGCAGCTGAAGCAGTTGGACGGCTGTTTTACATTTTTGTGCCTGCTGGTTGTAATGCACTGTTGATACTTTTGCTCACAGCAGAGCTCCCGATGGTCCCCGGCTTTGTGTAAATATGTGCCACTTCATCCTGGCTCTGCTTTCATTAGCTCACTATACAAGGTAGAAACCATGTACACAGCTGCGAGTGTATGTATAATGGAGGATTGGGGGGGGGTTCTGGTAATCCCCACTGAATCCAGACGTAGAGGTTTGAAGCGAAATTTTAGCTGAATGTATGACAGTTCCCCTTTAAAGTTGACCTTTAAACACACTTTCAGTAAATGTTATGTGCAGTGGAAAATCTAAAGTGAGGACGAAACAAAACTAATGTGTTGATTCCGGCTGGAATTACAATAAAAGCCGAACTTTGTGATTCTGTCAGGACTCGTGCATGGACTGGACCAAATTGTAAAAATGGTTACAAAACAGGAGCTATTTTAGGAAATATATAAAATATCATGCAGCTTACTTATCAGCATTTAACTCTTTCGGTTCCATTATGTATAAAATATCTGGCTCAAAATCAAAAGTTAATTCTGTCTCCCATTATGCAACTGGGCTTAAAATCTACTCCGTCTCCATGTCTGTCTGCCTCATATCCTAGTATGTCAGGTTATAGCAACTACAGAAATACTCTGATGATTCTGCAGTTTGATGTATTAGTGATGGGCAGGAGGAGAACAGAGCACTAATGGTTGATTTTGTGGAGTGGTGTGGGAGAAATCATTTCCTTCTGAATGCGAGAAAGACCCGAGAGAGCGACTGACTTCAAGAAGTACAGCTACACGGCCCATGTGTCTCCTGAGGGAGGATGTTGGTGGTGTGAAGGAGTACAAGTACCCACAGACACTACAGTACAGGCTGAACTGAAGTGGATCAACACAGAGGCAGTATACAAGGAGGGGCTCAGCTTTCCTAAGGAAGCTGAGATCCTTCAGCTTCAGCAGCAGAATGATGGAGAGTTTCTATCAGTCAGCTGTGGCAGGTGCAGTGTACTTAGCTGTGGTCTGCTGGGAGAACAGCAGCAGAGCAGGAAACACCAACAGAATGAATAAACTAATTATGAAGTCCAGCTCTGTGACTGGCTGTAAACTGGACTTTCAGTGGTGGAGGGGAATGTGTGTGTGTTCTGTCGTGCTTGCCAGTCTTCTAGACCGGATAACAAGAATGTTCTCCATGACTAAGAGGAGGAGCTCCTTTTACACATCACAGCAACCAAGCTGGACCGGCATAGCAGTCAATACTTAAGCATATAACAGGTTTGTTGTTGTAGGAAGGCCTTGGTACGACACAGACCAGACGTCACTGCACTTGGAGTCCTTTGTTTATATATATATATATATATATATATATATATATTGTATACAGAACAGAGGCTGTTTCAGCCACGTCAGCTCGGCTTAGCCGGCTCCTTTTCTGCTGCTCCAGCTCAGTTCAGTTCAGCTCAGTTCAGCTCAGCTCTCCTTGACCGATCCCAGAGGACCACTGAAACAGGGAAAGCATGATTACACAACTGACAGCAGCTGCCATGCCAGTCTATAAAATCATCTGCTTGTATGTAATAAATGATGATAATGATGGTGATTGTTATTATTATTGTTATTATTATTATCTCACATTTTTTATTTTGCTCTGGATCCACTTTCTGGTAAGAACTACAGTTGTTAATGTTATTTGTTGTTAATGTTTATTTTCTGACTCGTGTCCTCTGGCATGAGTGTCAAGAGGATGTTAATTATTATTAAAGCCATCTGCTACACAAAACCAATGAAGCCAAAATTACTTCTTGGAAACAGCAAAATTGGTTGCTGTCGTTTTAACCTATGGGGGTCATTACACTATCTGGGATGGTCATTTGTTCCTGGCTGTTACAAAATGAGGAAAACACGTCCATCCCGATTACAGTATACAGTGAAGAACACTCAATATTTGAAGTTAAAGTTTAACCATATTAATAAAGTTGCAAAAATTGTTTTTCTCCCAAAGTTTATTAGTTTTCAGTTTTTCTGCTGAATGTCAAACTCTGTATTTAGAGTACTTATATTTTATTTCAGTGATTATCATATCACTGAGCATATGTATTAGCCATACCTATGTAGAGAATGTGACCACTCCAATCATTAGTAGCACAGAAAATATGGCAACAAGCAACCTACAACTGGAAAGACATTTTATTGCAGCAGATATAGAAATTAACCTTAGACATGCAGAAAATTGACATTTCTTTTATATTTGAGGTAATAAAAAAACACATGCAGCTGATCCAGGGTGATACATGTTAATAAATTATTTAGTTTCCTCTTGCTGAAATACACTGCGACATTTGTTCTCGCCCAAATTGCCATTTTGCTATTATGATTAATTTCTCAAACCCTCTGGTGGTGGGGTATAAATCCATGTACCTTCATGGGAGGGTCAGAGGCACCAAACTAATTTCACCTAAAAGGTCAGAGCTGTAGTAATCTGAGTCAGGCGGTCTCGACCCACTTCTAACACTGGAAAAACAAACGCTGCAATTATAAAGGAGCTGTTTACAGAACATGAATGAAAAGTATCCTCCTCTTATACTCAGAAACATCCACATTTCCATGGTGGAAACCAACATAACAAGCGACCAGTAGGGACGGGTTGGTGCTCCCCGTTCACATTGCCATTTTGACTGTGGTTCTTTTTGTGCCATGGCTTTCAAGCAATTTGTCTCTCGCTCATGCTTCGCGTGTGCCTGTTTTCTGTATTATGGCTCAGCTTGCTGCCTGTGAACTTCTTTTCTACCAAAACCCATCCTTTGTTGTGCATTTGGGTCTGACAAGGGGACGTGCTGATACCACTCTGAGCAGATTGCTCATAGTCATTTTCTATCTTTCTCAGCTGACAAAACAGGGGGATGACATTTTTAATATTTTGCAGAAAAGGCTAAATGTAAACACAAGATCCATCCATCCATCCATCCATCCATCCAGTAGAAGTAAAAGTCGGATGAGAGCATTACAAGTTGTTATGAGGAAGATGAATGGATGTAATGAGACTTTGCAGTTTGGTAGGATCACACTATCCTCTTCACATGTGAACAAGCAGGCCCCAGTTTGACCCATTGTTCTGCTTAGCCTGTTGTGTGTCACACAACATCTTTCTATAGCTCTGATTGTATTCACAGCACAAAAATGTGGTGGGGATGAAAAGATGCCTGATTGCAAGTGTCACTGTTGTAATGGTAGTGAGAGAAGTGGGGGACCTGTGAATTGCACTTCACAGTGGGCCCTGAGAGCCAATTAATTACAAATATAAACAAAAAACTCCAAACGGTTTCAGTGTTCACAGTTCACTTCAAGTCTTTATTTAAAGTCAAGCGAACGCTGAATGTTACATAATTTGTGAATAAGGAAGGTTGAAGGGTTGCAACCTCTTTGTTAGGAGGTCATTGATTGATATACAAAGTACTTGCCACTGAATATTGCGTCTTCTATCAAGAGTCAGTGTTGTTCTTTTTCTGTGTTTTTCTGAACCAAAACTTTTCTTTGTTTCTAATAAACAAAGAAAAAAAAGAGGGAATGAACTGATGTTCCTGAGGTCAGGGGGTCAGGAATTTTTCTCACCCCACATGCCACTGCCATTCTTGTTCACAGCCTTGTTACTTCCTGGATCGATCACTGCAACTCTCTTCTTTTTGGTCTTACTCTAAACTCCATCCACAAGCTCCAACGTGTCCAGAACTCTGCTGCTTGTATTATGACCAGGACCCCTTCTATCATCACATCCCTCCTGTCCTGCAGCAGCTTCATTGGCTCCGGGTCAAATATTGCATCAATTTCAAAATACTCTTGTACACATTTAAGGATATACATCATCTCTCCCCTCCATATCTCTCTGATCTGGTTCAGATCACCGTTTCATCTCAGTGTCTCAGATCTTCTTCTCTTTCTCTCTCTGTCCCCTCTCCCCATTTTGCCACTATGGGGTGCAGGGCATTCAGCTGCTCTGCTCCTTGACTCTGGAATTCCCGACCTCCTAATTTAAGAAATATCTCTTCCTTCTCTCTCTTTAAGTCCCAACTCAAAAATCACTGGTTCAAAATAACTCACCCCACATAACCTCTCCACTCTTGTTTTAAATTAGTTTTATGTCTTACGCTTTTATGATTGTGAAAACTGCTTGCTTTTATGCGCTTTTATTATTCTGCTGTATACAGTGTCCTTGAGTGTTTTGAAAGGCACTTTCAAATAAAATTTATTGTTATTATTACTATTATTATTATTGTCGTTGTTGTTGTTATTATTATTACCGCTTAGTTTTTTTTCTTGTGCACTTTGAAGGCAGCCAGATTTAGACTAAAGCTCTTTTTCCCCCACTTGGTAACAGCAGAAAGAACAAACACAGTATTCTTATTTTTAAGTGGGCATTTGTGATGCTTATTGACATCATATTTATTGGAACACCACTCTTTAATGATGATAGTAATCTACACAAAGAAAGAGGTGAGGTGAGGTAATATATGGGCCAAGAATACACTGCTTTAATGCTGAAGACAGCGGTTAACAGTGTTTAGTTAGTTTTGGGATGGGACAAACCATTACCAAGGTGCTGCTGCAGCACCGTAGACTTAAATAAATGATTCCAGAGGTCAGAACTAAGATGAAAATTGTAGTAGTAAAGGATACAAACTTTGTGGGAGCATCATTTGTGAGATGATGACAAAGTTGTTTAATCACTACCCAGTGCAGCTGTGAGTCTGTGTGTGAATTGAAAATGTATTATATAAAAACATCCATTCACTGCAGTGGAAACAGACGCAAATATAAGAAAAAGACATAAGAGCTGTTTGATGAACAAACTGTTCCCTGCTGTTAGAAACAGTCGATATAATAAAAGCTGTCAAATTCAAGTAATTCATTCTCACAATGTGGATTTTTTAATAGTATAATTTGGAAGAAAGGAATTTGCTAAAGGACAGACACGAATTAAAATAGTCTGCTTACTTAATTGTCCAATGTCTTTGTTGTGAATTTAAAACTTTTTATTCTGGAGTCCAAATTATTTTCAAAGCCTTCTACTAAGCAGCCAAGTCAATATTTCTAACATTGAGTCATTTGGATGGCAGAAGAATTAATGTTTGGGATTAGGTCCAGTTATCTAAAGTTGGGTGAGTGGGTGAGTTTAATCCATATCGGGAGAAATGGTGTTCCTGAAAAGGTGAATGTCAGGGAGTGATCAGGGGTTGTTGGAGTCAATAGAGATACCAGGAGAAATAGAATTACACACAGGGAACATGCGATGAGAGCAAGACTAACAACTAGCCCATTTACCACGCTGAGAGAGCTGATAGCTCCGCCCATGTGGGGCGGGGATGACGGCTGCCTTTTACCCACAGATCGAGGGTTCCTGTGACAGAGTGTGCGTGTGTTACTTTCACAAGGAAAAAAATGGTACACTACTCAAGTGTCATGTTCCGCGAGAGCATCTGGATTTTTTCAGGTGTGCGAGAGATTGCTGGTTCATCCTCCAATGTGGGGTTTTTGGCACCTCACCTGCTCCTCATCCAGGAACAACCAGAAGGAGGATTTTTAAACCAGCACTGCCTGCTTCTCATCACCAGTTCGTCGTTGCTACCTCTGGTAGTAATTTGGCTTCCCAGTGTTGAGTTCCATGGTCCTCTGTCCTGTATCTAATACTGCTCTCTGTCCTCAGTTCCTACCAGATTCTCCTCCTGTCAGTGCTGGTCCGAATTGCTCCAACTACTACAGTCAGATATCAAACTAAGGACTTCCATACTGACCTCATATTCACCTGACTGCCCTTCTGTGTATCGCCACTCCTCTGAGACTGGATATCCTCCTTCACTGTGCTCACCCTACTGGACACTCTCAGAGACACCTACCCCAGGATTCACCACCTGCAGTCTGCAAGTAAGCACACCCCACGGCAGTACCTACTCACCTCTGGTCATTCTCTTGCCTTCCTGCCCGGTAACCTCCCTCTCCTCTGTTGCAGAGCTCCCAGTTACTTTGCTCTCTGTGCACTCCCTGTGTTTTAGTGTTTCTCCGCTTTCAACCTTCCTCGGCTGTAGGTCCCCTGTTTAAGTTTCAGTTTCTAACCATGTTCTTGTTCAAATTCCCAATTATTAAATAAACCTTGTAAATAGTTCAACTCGTGTATTGAGTCTGCTTTTGGGTCCCATTCTCAAATTTCCACCAGTTCATGACATCAATAAAATAGAGTAGAATAGCCGTTTATTCCGCTCCACACCAACTGTACTAGAATAATATATATATGTATGATGTGCTGTAGTACTGGTAGCATGAAAAGGTTGCAAAGGTACGCCACCTCCTTCCATATGAAATTTTACGATGTTTTTACTAGAACAGGAGCTTGGCCGTTACAGGAGAACAGGCGTCAACCCAGCAGCAGGACCAGTATCTGCTCCTTTATGACCAATAGAACAGAAGGAGCAGTACGTACAAAACACCCTCCAGTGGACTACTAACATGCACGTGTCTGACCAAGCTGTCATAAACTGACTCCATGACAGTGACACGACTGAGGACCTGACATCCTTTAGTGCTGTGGTGCGCTCACAACCCAGTGCTGTTCAGCTCTGCCATAACTTTCAGCAAGGTTCAGAGCTGGTGAACCATTCAGATGCTTGATGAGCCCCCCATGTTTGATTGAGAATGAGCTTAATTACAGGCATTTTAACTTGTGACAAAATGTACTTGTGCCCCTTCGTCACAGGTTAGCGAGTTAGTGAAGAGTAGTGCTATATACAACTTTTTATGAATGTGATTAATTCTGTATTACTTTATGGGTTTCATGATATTCTGGTACTCACAATATAAAAATGAAATATGGACATCATATGATTAACATAAATATGATAATAGTGCACATAACGCAGTGGCAGGAATTATTTTCTTAACACTGCAAAATAGGCTCTTATCAAACTTAGGGTCATGGGGGGAGTTGTTGCTTATTCCAGCTGTCATAGAGTTAGAGGCAGGGTACATCCTGGACAGGTCACCAGTCCATCACAGGCCTAACACAAAGGGACAGAAAACCAAGATGCATGTCCTCCTTTGGACAGAGAATGTGAAAAATAGAACGAGGAAACGGTTATGTAAGCTAATGGTCAGTGGACATTAAATCACAGTATATCAGAACAGTTAGCTGCCAGCCGGTGGCCTTGTACCCGAACTCTCTCTGCCTCCTCCTCCATGTGTTTCAGTCGACATCGCATTGATGGCAGGTGTTACGTTTTGTGGCGCTTCTGTTATGAGTTCAACTGTTTTCCTTAGAATTCTCTATTACCTGTAATTCTCTCTGTAATTGTACACTTTGGGAACGCCATGTTTATGTTTTATTTTCTGCACCTATATTTGAGTATATTTCATGAAAGACAGAAAACAAACAGTAAATGGAATAAAATTTGAATACTACTTTTTAGATGTCATAAACTCACTGCCATTTCATTAGGTATACCTGTTCAGCTCCTCGTCAGCAAATATCTGATGACACAATCACACGGCAACAACTCAAGATGGCCTGCTAAAGTTCAAACTGGGCATCAGAATGGTTAAAAACGGTGATTCAAGTGACTTTGGATGTGGCATAGTGACTGATACCAGTGGGGCTGATCTAAGTATTTTAAAAATCTGATTGGACTTCCTGACTTCCAGAGATCCTCAGGATTTTCTATACAGGCGCTGTGGAGAGCATCCTCACAGAGAACATCACCATCACATCCTGGTTTGGGAACAGCTGTGCTAAGGACCAAAAAGCTCCTCAGAAAGTGATCTGTACAGCAGAACGCTGCTGCAGGATTGCTCTCCCCCCACTTCAGGACACCTACACCAGGAGATGCCAGAGAGCACCCATCCCATCCTGTCAACCAACTGTTCCAACTTCCTCAATCCGGGTTTAAGGTTCCGCATCCGATTAATGTTGGCGTGTTAGACTGAAGGCTGAAGTTTACTTTGTTAGTTATAAATATGTGACAGTGCATTTGAGCTCCTATTACAGAGTAGCGAGTAGTGTAACAAATTACTTACTTAACTTTTATGTAACTTTTTGGAGTAACAACCCCAATGCTGATGATTGGGTACGCATCTTCTGATGGCTGCCTGCAATTGCATGCGGCATCATGTCACAAAGGTGGAACCGCCTCAAACTGATTTCTTGAACATGACTCAAATGGCCTCCACAGTCACCAGATCTCAATCCAATTTAGGAACTTTGGGATGTGGAGGAACAGGAGATTCTCATCACTGATGTGATATGATCTCATCAATATAGACCAAGAAGAATTAAAGCAAAAGGGGTATAGCACAGTAATGTGTAAATAATGAAGTGGCATTTAAGTGTATGTGACATTTTTTTGATTATGAGAAAAGCTTTTGCCGTGAGAATCTGATATTGTGACACTATTGTCTTTTATTTTGAAAGCCCGTACCGGAAATGTGATTCCATGCGATTGTGAACTTGACAGTAGAAGTCAGCTGCGGGTAAATGATCTGTCCGCACATTCAGCTCAGTGGAAGCGAGCAGCGTGGATAGAGGACACCGCAGACTGGGCTCTTTTTCTCTCGCTATCGTTCATGGAATAAAAAAAATGTTTAAAGTTTTTTTTGTTTTTTTACCCGGATCAAAACTCTTAACAGGAGTTTAAATGAAGTGTTTTAACCCAAATTCCTCCTGTTAGGACAGCTCACTGGCTTCCAGCTGAGGAGTAAACATGAAAAGTTTGCTCTTTGTCACCTTGTGTCTGTCAACCTGTCCGTTCACGGTGAGTCTTTTTTTCTGTAGTGCTTCTAAATGATTCAGAAAACCGTTCACATACTGAAGACTTCCGCGATATAAGAAATTACACCGAGTATTCCCACAGTATCAGCTGATGCTTATATTTTATTATTGCACTCTTTGATGCTGATTAGCCTTCTGGTGGAGGAAAAGTTTGCGGTCACATTTCGCTGATAACATTGTTGTTATTAGATGTTCTTAAAGTTGTATGACAGGTTATCCTTCTTCGTGGTATTTTGTTGCCTTTTGCTGAGCGTGATGATTCGTGATTGTAAAGTTACGGTGTCAGCTTCATTCATTGTATGGTCTGTTCAATGTCACGAAGAGGTGTGAGAACGGTCACCAGCGCTCTAAGAGCTGAAGAATTATTTTCAGTTGAAATTATCTTTTGACTTGTTCACTGATGGGTAATTACTCATCGATTATTTCTCTAACTGCACCAATTAGTGGGGAGGAAGTCCGAACTGACATTACAGCAGTACGATTTGATACTTGTTTGATATTGAAACAAGAAAAGCGAGTGTTTTATGATGAACTTCTCTTTAACCTTTGACGTTTGATGTGTTAAGCTTTTTATTTTTTAATTTCGTGGAGTTTTTATGCCTTTACGTTTCCTTCAATGAATTTATATTTTCACAAGTTTTAGACAAAACAATTTCTTTGAAATAAGGTGGTTTCAGCTCAAATGAAGAATAATGTGACATTAAATCGATTTTATGCTCAGTAAGGTCATTGTGTTTAACCCGAGGTAATAAAAGGTGCTTCTTAAAGCTCAAACGATGATAAATGAATTGGCTAATGAACTGAGTTGGTATATTTTCATAGATTAACCATTAAATAACATTTCTGATGATGATAGCAGGTAATGTGAGTATTTGCTGGGTTAGTGACAGATTTCATGAAGTCATTTTTTTAAATAGAAGTGTGCTGGGTTTTTCTAATTAGTAGTTAATTGGCAAAAAATCTGATCAGGAATCTGGGGAATTATTAATAAATATTAATATTTGCAGACTTCTTCCTAGCAAAAATGATTAATCGTGCTTTTATGGGCATTTAATAATTAGAATAATCATTAATTGTAGCTTTAAACCTCATATCTGCTGAAGCTGTTTTGTAGAGTTTCATTAATGAAGATAATTTCTAGACATAATCTCTCACTTCATGTTGTTCTTTCTGAGGAATCCTCCAGATATTAACCCACTTTTTTTGCCTCTCATACATTATCTGCCCTTCTGTGTGGATCCACCCCGCAGGATAAACAGTGGAAGTGCGCTCTCGCTCTTTTCCCAGCAGCCCCCTCCTCCTTTGACTAAAAGCAGATGGAGCTGTAAAAATGTTCACATCACACAAAACAAATGCCACAGTTTAATCATCTGACAGACAAATGCTGCCACTCCAAATACACAACAGCTCCTCTCGCTGGGTTTTAGCTTCAACCTCTGATGGCTTTTAACGTGAATTTAGTTTGTTTTATTCTTGCGTCCTCACAATAATGAGTCCAAATAGAGTCACTGGAGCTTGGTCTAAATCAGTGTAGCTTTTCTCTAAATATGCAAACCTTATATTTATACATTACTGTGGGTGACTGATGTTATACATGACAGCTGAAAATGCAGCGATGCATTTAATGTATTTGGTGGGTTTTGAGCAAGTCTGTTGTTTTTTGCTTATAGAAACAGGATTTTTTTTGCATCAGTGCAATTTTGCATTTTCCTTCCCTTAAATAGACAAAAACGTCCTGCTTTAGCCATCATGAACTAGAGATCCAGGATATGTACTGCATCATAAAACATGTTGTCTGAGTTTAACTGGATCAGATTCATTTCAGTCTGATTTGGATTTGTGAAGCTGCAATTTGATTCTGAATAAATTGTTGACATAAAGCTGATTCTTGAGTCATAAATGGAGGGATGCACAACTTTCATGGTCTTACTTTAGTGTGCCAAACGAGTATCAGATGAAATATACTTAAACAAACCAGTAAATTGTGCTCATTCTTTCAGGGCTTTTGAGAAAACATTTTCATTTTTCATTCCACTTATTTACAGTTTGAACATTATGTTCACACTAAGAATACTCTCTGTTTTCACCCAATGTCTCCAGCTGTGGAGAATGACCTTGATGTTGCCAGGATAACTGTCCACAACTCTGCATGTGGTGCAGGTTGTTTTGGTAGCATTCAGGAAATAAGGCTAATCTCACAAAAACAAGAGGTGATGTAAAGTCAATTTAATCCACTTAGATTAAAAAAGTGAGCTATAAAGATTTTTTGAAATTATTCATAATTTATTAATTGAAATTTTTCCCCTCTTATCCATATGTTCTGGATGTGCCCTAGCCTTGAAGGATTCTGGACAGACATATTTCAAACCTTATCCCTAAATCTTGGATACCATATGGATCCTAATCCATTAGTTGTGCTTTTTGGCACCACTGGGGAGGCTGATGCAAGGTTGACCTCGTCACAGTGTGGCACACTCTCTTTTGCCTCTCTTCTGGCTAGATGTGCGATCCTACTAAGATGGATGGGTGCTCCTTTACCCACCCATGCGCAATGGCTGAGGGACCTTATGTACTATCTGAGCCTTGAAAAGATCCGTTATGCGATTAGTAATACCAGTAATAAGTTTTTTTGTGGGGATAATTCCTGAAGAACTTGTGAACCGACCTCCAGCATTTCTCAGTAAATCACCCCCAATACTGATAATGTAGATTTTCTTTCCTTTTTTTCTCTTTTTTTAAAATATTTATTTGTGTGTTTGTTTTATTTTGTTCTGTTTTGTCCTGTTGTATTTGTGGCGGTGTTTCTTGTTTTGGTTTTTGTTTTCTCAACCTGGCTTCAGGGATGGGGCTACTGTGTGGTATGGGTAGGGGGTAAACTGATAAAAGCAATTAAAAGATATGTGAATGCGTCATTAATCTGTATTCTATTATGTCAGCTCAAACAATCATTGAAATCTACTTGCTTGTCGTGTAATAATTCTGTTTGTATCTCTTTTTCTTTGTTGCTTCAATCTAATAAAAATATCTCTGAGAAAATAAAAAGATTTAATTATCAGTTAAAATCAATCAGTCCGGTATCACCTAATGCCAAAGTTTTTCTAGTTCCACTTCTAAAAGTGATGGTTATCTTCTTTCATATACAGTAAACTAAAGTGGATTGAAAATTATAATTGGATTAATGATTAATCAGTATATGAGCCACTAATGGAATATTCCTGGTTGTAGCTCTAATAAGAACTGAAGCTACAGATATCAACCTCACGAATGCTTTTCTCCTTCTGAGTAAAAATCAGTTCCTTTGAATTAAATATGTTGGTTGTATGGATGTTAGGTTTGTACAGAATATACAGTGAGCAGATAAACACGGACATCAGCAGTGGGAAAAGAAAGTAAAAACAAGAAGCTGACATCGACTTAGAATCAATACACCAACGTGACAGATGGAAAATTCAAGAGAATAATAAAGAGTTGATGAGGTAGTATTTCCTACATTTCCTCATACTGTGCGTGTCTCTCAGTAGCCTCAATGCACGAGAGAACAGCAGGGACTCAGGTGTGAAGGCCACAGTGGTATATTAAGCTCATCTGTCTGGACTGCAACATGACTGGATCCAACCAGGGATATTTACCCTGGGGTGCAAAAAGTCGTGCTATAGTCTGATGAGAGTTCATCCTCGTAGCAGAGGAGGACTCATTTAGAAAACTTTTGCACTGCAGGTTTTCCAACTTCATCTCATTTCTGTTGACATTCTTTTATATTATTAGGAAAAAAACACAAAACATCAGGGAATTTTTTTAATGCTGGGTGAGCAAGTAATGTTTGGATATATCCAGCTCTAATACGCCCATACTTTGCAGAGAAAAGCCGTAGAAGACGAGATCAAAGCCCACACTGTTTGAGTGACAGATGGTGTTTGGCAAGCGTGGAGCAGAAACATAATGAAGCTTGTAAAGATGGAAGCTGAAGATGAAAATAAAAAAAAATATCACAAGCCTTTTTCTTTGGGATAATTTCTCAGAGCTAATTAAGAAACTAAGGAACGTGGGGAATAAAGTATCAGAACTGAAATCCCTCGCTGGTGTTTTATGTGAAGCTGATTTTCCCTCAATCAGCTTTCACAGAATCTTTTGACCGAATAATGCAGTTTTTTCCAAGCCGCCAGCGTGTCTCACAAGATGTCCTTTGGTCGTGGCACATGACACACTGGGTTAGCACTGTAAGACGTGCCTGTCACTCCCAAGTCTGTCAGTTTTCTCTGTGCAGGGATGCTATTATTGAAGTGTTTTAATCCAGTCCACAATCTTTTATCAATCTAACCCTAATGAAGTAGCTTTTAGTCAAAAAACCTAATAAAGCGCATTTCAGCACCTAAACATCAAGGAGCACCTTTCATTACCTACACTCTTAGAAGGGATGTGTTAAAATTGACACATCATGTGTTAAATTTTAACACATGTGCTGCATCAGATTAGGGACAACACATGATGTGTCA